>NC_057752.1:7735781-7741411 GCF_004010195.1 Chiloscyllium plagiosum
TTAGGCAACGTTTGGAATACTGCATGCAATTCTGGTCTCCCGCCATAGGAAGGATGTTGTGAAACTTGAAAGGGTGCAGAAAAGATTTATAAGGATGTTGCCGGGGTTGGAGAATTTGAGCTATAGGGAGAGGCTGAATAGGCTATTTTCCATGGAGCGTCGGAGGCTGAGGGGTGACCTTATAGGGGTTTATAAAATCATGAGGGGCATGGATAGGATAAATAGAGTCTCTGGCGCTGTGAGGCAGCAGTGCTAACCACTGTGCCACAGTGCCGCCCACTGGGTATGGGGAGGGTAAACAGTCAAGGTCTTTTCCCTGGGGTGGGGGAGCCCAGAACTAGAGGGCATAGGTTTAGGGTGAGAGAGGAAAGATTTAAAAGAGACCGAAGGGGTAACTTTTTAACGCAGAAGGTGGTACGTGTATGGAATGAGCTGCCAGAGGAAGAAGTGGAGGCTGATGCAATAACAACATTTAAAAGGCATCTGGATGGGTATTTGAATGGGAAGGGTTTTGAGGGATATGGGCCAAGTACTAGCAAATAGGACTAGATTAGGTTGGGATATTTGGTCGGCATGGACAAATTGGACCGAAGGGTCTGTTTCCATGCTGTACATCTCTATGACTCTCTGACCTGTTAAGGAATGTTATTACACACTCTCTAGAGCAGGTGGGACTTGAACCTGGACTTCCTACCTCAGAGATATTGACCCCTTCAACTGTATCACAAGAACCCCCTTCTGCTTCATTCTAATGTAGCCTCATTTTTTTTAGGTGTGTGTTTGTGCACACCTGATCTGCATTCATCCATCACTAATAAATGTGCAAGAACAGTTGGCAATGATTGGTTCTCCAATATTCTTATGAAGTTGTCTGACGAGTAAAGATTGAGCAGGTTAGTCCTGTACCTATGGGAGCTAAGAAGAAAAAGAAGTAATCTTATCGAAATGTATGAGGTCCTAGACAGGGTACTAGAGGGGACTAGACAAGGTAGATGCTGAGACAATATTTCCCTTTGTGGGATATATGTGAAGTATGGGGTACAATTTAAAGTTTACAGTTAATGATGGAGATGAAGAGATTTTTTTTTCTCCCGGAATGTCATTGGTTTGTGGAATTCTTTCCCCCAGAGGTTAATGGAGGCTGGGTTATTGAATATTGTTAAGCCTGAGTTAGATGGATTTTTGATTGACACACTGCTGCTATTGAGCATTGGTGGTGATGGGAATGAAATATTTATGGATGTGGTGCCAATCAAGCAGGCTACTTTGTCCTGGGTGGTGTCAAGCTTCTTGAGTGTTGTTGGAGCTGGCAAATGGGGAGTATTCCATCACACTCCTTACTTGTGGACAGGCTTTGGGAAGTCTGGGATGAGTTACTCACTGCAGTATTCCCAGCCTCTGTCCTGCTCATGTAGCTACTGTATTTATATGGCTGGTGAAGGAAATTGCAAATTTGAGCCCATATTCCAACACCCAATGTGTACACTCCCCAGTGGCACTCTATAATGATTTCAGCTGCAATTCCATACTTATTTATGTCATAGGTATTTAATATGATTAAATAGTACAGAAAAATGATGCACACTTTCAAAGCTACAAGAACATTCCCATAGCCTTCTAATTCAGCAGAAGACTAGCAGAACCTTCTGGCAAAGATTGCAGTGAACAATCCATCCATCTCTTACAGGAGACAGACAGTGACTGTGATGCTGTATACCAGGAGTTCCTGCTCCTCAGATTCTGCTGAAATTTGACATTTCAATAGCAGCCAATATGCTGATTGAGTGGAGGTTTGCCAGCTTCAATGAAGGAGAATGTCAATCTGACCATTAGAATCCAGACCAGGGGATCTATGCAAGCTAGCAGGAGCAGTGTGTCTGGACACTGCTGGATTAATTCAAGCATCACTGTGACTTTTAGTAACACAGTGAGGAGATAATAAGGTATACCAGGAAACTGAAGATGAATCTTCTATTTTGGATAAGCACGGGTTTGGACTTAACTGTATGCCCACTATGGCTGAAAAGTCTATTGATGTTCACTATCTACAGTTGCACAGGAAGAATCCCTATTGAGTAAAATACTGGAAAAGGGAAGGTGGATGGGAAACTGTAACCCAGTAAGGCATTACACCTTCAGAAGAAGGTGAAAACAAAGGACCAGAAGTCCATGTTGATTGGCAATAGTTTCCAGCTTTGTAAGTGTAAGCGGCAAGTGCACATCAGCTGCGTCTCAACATGCTTCACCAAAGACTGGCATCAGACCAGCTATTACTGGCACAAAACGTGCGTGCAATTCTCCAAGTACTTAGCAAAGTATCTCATTGTAAATTAAAACTTCATACAGCCATTTAAATGGAAATAAGACAGGATAATTGGGCAATTTACTCTGACTTATACATAAAGTTTATGGATAAATATTTAACATTTCCTTGGAAATTACTTGTGATCTTTAAACAGTGACTTAAATCAGTTTAACAGCAGTAAGCCAGCATGTGTCATATGGTTTTAATAAAAATTACATCAAGATGAGTGTTAATGTTTATGAAGTAGGTGAATTTATGGATCTCTGCTGTTTCACTCCAACTAAATGGGATGAATTCCAAAGTGGTTTCCGGATCCTAATTAAATCAAGTCCAATCCCTGTTGAATTGATTAAGAATGTTTAAAAATATGAATTAATTTGAATTTGGATTCAATTTACCATTCCCAAAAGAAAAATATGCATTAAAACAATTTTTCAAGAGGTGACTTGTACTATTACGCATTATAGTTCTGATAAGTGGAGGCTACTAGAGACAAAAAAACTGAAGAAGGGTTATACCCGAAACATTGACTTCTCCACCTCCTGATGCTGCCTGACTTGCTGTGTTCTTTCAGCCTCCTGCTTGTCTATCTAGGTGGAAGCTACTGACAGCTTAGTACTAACTTTGACCTTTGGCAAATGATTATAAAGCTTTAGAGGTTTGAATGTTTGTTTTATGTGGCTACATTAATGAGTGGATACTATTATGCATTTTCAATGCCTATCAATTAATTAGAACCCAGTCTTCAAACATGACATTCTATTGCCCATGCATGCTGCGAGACAGCATCATATTACAATGTTTGTACTTCACGATTTAATACTTGGGGAAAATAGCATTCAATGGGACTGGTTTTCATGTTTCTTCCACAACTTTGATTTTTGAAAATTCTTTCGTGCATTTGATGTTGCTAGCTGGACCAGCACCTACTGTCCACCTGTAATTGCTCTTGGTGACAGTGAGGTGCCACCTTGAACTCTTACAGTCCATGTGTTGTAAGGTAATGAGGGAGTTCCAGGATTTCAACCCAGCAATGATGCAGTGGCAATATATTCTCAAATTAAGATTTGGAGGAGAATTTAGAGGTCTTGGTGTTCCCATGTACCTGCTACCCTTGTCCTTATAGATAGTAGAGATTGCGTTCTTTGGATAAACCTTGGGGAAATGTTGATGTGTATCTTGCAGATGGTACACCCTATACCACTGTGCACAAGTGCTGGAGGAGGTAATATTTAAAGTGGTGGATGGGGTGCTAATCACATGGATTGCTTTGCTGTATGTGGTTCTGAGTGTCTTGAGTGTTGTTGGAGCTGCACTCACCCAGACAAGTGGAGAGTATTCCATCACACTCCTGACTTTGTACCTTGTAAATAGTGGAAATTATTTAGGAAGTTAGGAGCTGAGTCACTCACTGTGGGAACCCAAGCCATGACCTGTGACCACAACAGCTGGTAGTTTCTGCTCATTGGTAACTTCCAGCATGTTGGTAATAAGGAATTTAACAATAGTAATGCCATTCTTTGTCATAATTGTTGGGTACTGTATGGTATTTATGCAGCGTGAATGATACTTGCCACTTATCAGCCCAAGCCTGAATGTAGCCCATATCTTAACTGCTTCAGTATCTGAGGAACTGCAAGGAAAAAGGAAAGCTATGCAGATATCTTCCCTCAGGCATTCAATCTTTTCGCCCTCTCTCCATTCGTTGGGCACCAACTCATAAATCTGAGGTCTCCATCTGCTTCACGTCATGTGAATCCGGAGAAAAAATAGGAAAATGGAGTATCCATGTCATCCCTTTGCCCTGAAATAAGTCTCTATAATGAGATATCTTGCCTCTTGGTACATTCCCTGAATCAGTCCCTTGCTACAGGCAGAAGTCATGGCAACTTACGGATATGCATCACACAGATTGAAAGGCATGAATTCACAGACATTTAGGACTGGTCAGAGTGGGAAACTTGGAGGCATTATCAGGAAACTACCTTGTGCACTCCAACTACCTGTAATGCTTTTTGGGTGGCTGAAGTCTGTGACAAACCTGCAGCTTGTGCCAAGCTCCGTAACTTGGAAATAGAAAGATTGGAGGAAATTTTCAATTGCAGTGAAGGTAGATATAGAGCAGCGATACCAAAACCATTTCCCATTTCATTCCCATTTTTGTGCTTGAAAATTGGTGTCACCCCAAACCTCTGAGGGGGGCAGGGGTGGACATTTGCATGGAAGCCTGTGGGGAGATAAGGAGTTGGTAACAAGGCCTGTGACAACAACGATATGTGAGAGGGGTAAGAGATCTGTGTGGGCAGGGGTGGGGGGGGGGGTGCTATTCACTTGACAAAGATTTTACTTTTAAAAGTACCTACTTTTCCATGAGGTTTTGCTAAGTCACCAATCAGAGCTCAAGAATCAGCCAGTGAGGCCATGCCCACTGTTTCAAAAGGATTTGAAGGGGTCATGCAGCTGTTAGCACTCAGTTGAAGCCCCATGTTAGTCATTGCTGCCTTGGAGCTCACAATCCACTGTTTAGGAAGCCCTGGTGTAGGAGCAAAACAGAAAAAAAATGTTGGCAGGTTCAAAACCCAACATTATCCTGTTCACCTCTGTACTTATCCAGTGCTAGTTTGGAGGTGTGTTTAGAGACCCTGTGAGACAGGCAAGTCAGTAATTATAAGACGTGAAATACTGATTGCATGAAAATTTAACACTGCATCTTGACTTTAATTGCTAACACAAGGGTTTCCCAAAATCTCTGAAACTTGCCAAAATCAATAAGAGCACAGTGGGGATTGACTGGCTTGTGAAATTGTCAGGTTGCGAAGTCTTTTATACACTCAATGGTAAGGTCCTAGGGAGTGTTGCTGAACAAAGAGACCTTGGAGTGCAGGTTCATAGTTCCTTGAAAGTGGAGTCGCAGGTTGATAGGATAGTGAAGAAGGCGTTTGGTATGCTTTCCTTTATTTATCAGAGTATTGAGTGCAAGAGTTGGGAGGTCATGTTGCAGCTGTACAGGACATTGGTTAGGCCACTGTTGGAATATTGCACGCAATTCTGGTCTCCTTCCTATCGGAAAGATGTGAAACTTGAAAGGGTGTAGAAAAGATTTACAAGGATGTTGCCAGGGTTGGCGGATTTGAGCTTTAGGGAGAGGTTGAATAGCTTAAAAACAAGGACTGCCTTTGCTGGAAACCAGAGTCTAGATTATAGTGGTGTTGGAAAAGCACAGCTGGTCAGGCAGCATCCGAGGAGCAGAAAAATTGACGTTTTGGGCAAAAGCCCTTCATCAGGAATAGAGGCAGGGTGCCTGCAGAGTGGAGAGATAAATGAG
>NC_057752.1:7741540-7759941 GCF_004010195.1 Chiloscyllium plagiosum
CCATTCACCTATTGTACTCTATGCTACTTTCTCCCCACCCCCACCCCCTTCTCATTTATCTCTCCATTCTGCAGGCACCCTGCCTCTATTCCTAATGAAGGACTTTTGCCCGAAACATCAATTTTCCTGCTCCTCGGATGCTGCCTGACCTGCTGAGTTTTTTCAGCACCACTCTAATCAGAAGAGGTTGAATAGGCTAGGGCTGTTTTCCCTGGAGCGTCCGAGGCTAAGGGGTGACCTTATAGAAGTTTATAAAATCATGAGGGACACAGTCTTTTCTCTGGGATGGGGGAGTCCAGAACTAGAGGGCATAGGTTTAAGGTGAGAGGGGAAAGATATAAAAGATACCTAAGAGGCAACTTTTTCACTCAGTGGGTGGTGCGTGTATGGAATGAGCTGCCAGAGGAAGTGGTGGAGGCTGGTACAATTGCAACATTTAAAAGGCATCTGGATGGGTATATGAATAGGAAGGGTTTGGAGGGATATGGGCCGGGTACTGGCCGGGGACTAGATTGGATTGGGATATCTGGTCGGCAGGAAGAGTTGGACCAAAGTGTCTGTTTCTGTGCTGTACATCTCTATGACTCTATAACTGAATGAGGATAGCTCCTTCTTTATCTAAGTCAAAAAAATTTACACACAGAACTTGCCAAGGATGAAGTCCATCAGCACCCAAGTACTCATCAGCTCACAACTCCAACAATTTACTCAGTACCAGTTCTCTGGTCATTGTGATGTTCATGAGCTCCTCCCTCCTTTCCATTTCCTGATTTATCACTGCTTCTGGGATGTTACTCTGTGATGAAGACGGATATAAAATACTTGTTCAATTCATTTGCCTTTTCCTTATTTTCTATTATTAATTCTCCAGTTTCACTTTCTATAGGACCATCACTTACTTTGTTATGTCTTTTTTAACTATTTATAGAAACTCTTACTATCTGTTAGCTTTCTGACAAGCTTCCTCTTATGCTGTAATTTTTCTCTGTTTATTAGTTTTTTGGTAATTTTTTGCTGTATTTTATATTCTGTCCAGTCTTCTGACCTGCCATGTGTCTTTGTTCTATCATATACTTTTTCTTTAAGGTTGATGCTATTTTTAAAATTTCTAGTCAGCCAAAGATGCTGGTTCTATCTCTTGGAAGTTTCTTATTTGTCGGAATGTATTTATTGTGTATATTCTGAAATATTCTCTTAAATATCTGCCACTGTATCTCTATTTGCCAATCCTTTAACCTAATTTGCTGATTCACTTTAACCAAGTCTGCTTACATACTCTCATTGGGGAATTGGATTTGCTGTGATTTAAGACACGGGTAGCAGAGTGGAGAATGTAGATTTTAAGTAAAGATTATGGTTCTTTAACATTTACAACAATATTGACAGTGATACATTTGTAAACTCCCAAGTGATTTCTCCTTGTAAAGCTCCTGAGTCTTTCTCTCTCTTTTCCTACGACTTTGACACAATACTACCCCTGTGGCCTCTGTAGAGCTAGAGACTGCTCGTTCCCCTCCTCTGATAGCTGAGATCCTTGTTACATATGACAGATACCAAAGACTATCTTACCTGCAGCTATGCAGGGGCAGGCAGATCTGGTTCTGATGAAATGGACTGAAGGCAAAGGGGAGGAATGAGACTTCCTTGTGACTTTTCTTCATATTTCTTCTCATGATCCTCACTGCTACCTTAGAGCTTGAGAGATGGACTCCAATCTTTTTCCAATGGCTCACAGTAGCTCTGGAAATTCTGATTAAAATCTCTCACATTTCTGCTGCTGTTCTAGAATGGCCTCTTCATGGATGACTCCCAATGATCAGCATCCATACACCCTCCGACGGGACTCTTTACTGCTAGTTGTGTTTTCAACACTCGCTCTTGCTCACTTGTGATACATTATGTGGTAACATAACTACTTGTTTTGGTGGCCCCAACAAGATGCGAGCATCTGAGCTGGTGACGCTGCCTCTCTGAGGACTCCTTGAACTGCTTCTACTCCATTTCCTGCATCACGCTTGAAGGGCTTGTGGGCAGTCAGGGCTATGAATGCAAATTGGCAAAGATTCAAAGGCATCATTGTACAGATGATAGTTTATAGTTAGTAGTGACATTAATTTAATATGAAAGGGTGTTATGTGCCAAGTAGTAGTGTGATATCTAATTCTGTCACAGATATCTGGGAAATTCCCAACTTTACATCTCTTTCTGTGGAGTTCTGTACTGTCTTCTGCAAGAATGAGATAGTTATTAGTGTCAGAAATGGAATGTTTTTGTGGAGGATAACTGTGAGGGGTGGGTATGAGATGGCAACAGGATAAGGCTGACTGATAATGGGTGGCTATCCAGTTGGAAACGTGAGGAAGTGCCTTGAACAAGAGAGAAGAATAGGTGGAGTTGCAAAGTGTGTTCCTCTGAGAAATGCTATGTATGGGGCAAAAGAATGCTCGGAAAGTCAGAGAGGTTGCTGCTTGAATGTGAGGTGCTATTAACCTTTCCTAGTCTATTGAAGTAACTGAGTTACTTTTGGCACTAAATCTACATGTGAGGTACAACATTCCTGCTCTTCCCTGTTCCTTACCTACTATTTACAAATTCTGTCCATTAATTTCACTAAGCTCAAGACTTCAGCATTACAGCTGGGATGTTGTCAATTGCCACAGCCTTTACTATGTACCACTGCTGAATGTCACATGGAGTAACCAACCTGGCTGAACACTAGTAGCAATAATACTGGGGACCTTGAGGAAAGAGACAAAATAGTATACAGAGGAACCTCAATTATCCCAGTATTTGACTAACTGAATTTCGGATGATCCGAAAAAGATCGCAAAGTCCCAGTGTGTGGCTAGCTATGTTATCCGGCATTGATTATTTGACATTCGATTAACCGAACGAAATACTTCCTGCCCGTGTCCTTCAGATAATCGAGGTTCCTCTGTCATTCTCTCAACACATTTGGTCTATACACTTGTAAACACTTCACTCTTAAATCTTGCACTTATGCTCTACAATAATTGAGGAAGGGGTATTCATGGAGTATCCTTGCCTTGTTAGTTGTCTGGTTCTCCATCCACTCTCTAATCTTAACTAGATGTGATAGAACTGTAGAGTTTTGATTGATCAGGTGGTTGTGGCACCATTTGTCCTTGACTGTAGCTGATGCTTTTGAACTTCAGCGTGCAAATAACCCTGTTTGATCGACATGCACCTCATTCTAAGGTAATCCTGATGCTGTTTCTGACACACAATTTGCATTCTACGTTCTGGTTTGGTATTGCAGATTACAGTACAACCTCGATTATCCAAGTATCAATTATCTGAATTTCGGATTATCTGAACAAAATCTCAAGGTACCATAAAAACGGCATTAGGTAACTCAGCATTCAGTTATCAGTTAAACAGCATTATGGCGTGTATTGTCAGATAATTGAGAAATGCTCAATATCCGGCGCTCTTAAATTACTACCAAAATACCACCAAAATTGGAGGTGTGGTGGACAGCGAAGAAGGTTATCTCAGAGTACAATGGGATCTTGATCAGATGGGCCAATGGGCTGAGGAGTGGCAGATGGAGTTTAATTTAGATAAATGCGAGGTGTTGCATTTTGGAAAAGCGAATCTTAGCAGGACTTCTACACTTAATGGTAAGGTCCTAGAGAGTGTTACTGAACAGAGCGCAGGTTCATAGCTCCTTGGAAGTAGAGTTGCAGGTAGATAGGATAGTGAAGAAGGCGTTTGGTATGCTTTCCTTTATTGGTCAGAGCATTGATTATAGGAGCTGAGAGGTCATGTTGCAGCTGTACAGGACATTGGTTAGGCCACATTTTGAATATTGCATGCAATTCTGGTCTCCTTCCCAACTGAAGAATGTTGCAAAACTTGAAAGGGTTCAGAAAAGATTTACAAGGAGGTTGCCAGGGTTAGAGGATTTAAGCTACAGGGAGAAGTTGAATAAGCTGGATCTGTTTTCCCCGGAGCATCGGAGGCTGAGGGATAACCTTATAGAGGTTTATAAAATCATGAGGGGCACGAATAGGATAAATAGCCAAGGTCTTTTCCCTGGGGTTGGGGAGTCCAGAGCTAGAGGGCATAGGTTTAGGGTGAGAGGGGAAAGATATAAAAGAGACCTAAGGGGCAACTTTTTCACGCAGAGGGTGGTGTGTGTATGGAATGAGTTGCCAGGGGAAGTGGTGGAGGTTGGTACAGTTACAGCATTTAAAAGGCATCTGGATGGGTACATGAATAGAAAGGGTTTCGAGGGATATGGACCAAGTGCTGCCAAATGGGACTGAATTAGGTTAGGATATCTGGTCGGCATGAATGAGTTGGACTGAAGGGTCTATTTCCGTGCTGTACATCTCTATGACTCTATAACCTGCTTAGTTGATTGGGATGCCCCATTTACACCAACCTGGGGAGCAATTGGAGCAGGATTTGGAGGGTCAGAAATGAGGCCACTGACAATCACCCCACTGTCCTTGCCTCAGCCATTCCTTTGCAATCCCCAACACAAAAAGACTTTGCTCACTGTTGCAGCTCTTCATAGCTACATTGCTTGGGCCCACAGGGTTGGACTGGGACTTCAGTTGGAAGTCAGAAGCTTGCTGGGTCAGGATTTAAGTACCTAACTGGTGCTTGATATGGCAAGCTTTCTTTTTGGTGATGGTAAGGTATCTGTCAGTCTTAGCCCCCAAACTTACTGCATGCAGCATTAAATTCCAGTCTTTGTCTTCAGAAGGACTATGCAGCGGTCACTTCCAACAGTGCTATTGTGGGGAGACATATCTGTGATAGTTGATGCCAACAGTGGGTTCCCTCTAACAACAAAGTTTCCACTTTCAAGTATTGACGCTATTTAAAATTATGGGCTCATCCATTTGCAACAGAAGATGCAAAATCTCTTCTCTCAGAGTCATCAACATTTGGGAATCTCTTCCTGAAAAGGTTGTGGAAGCAGAAACTTTGAATATTTTTAAGGCAGAAGTGAATGAATTCTCGATAAGCAAGGAGGTGAAAGGTTATTGAGGTAGACAGGAATGTGGATCTGAGATTACAAGTCAGATTGGCTGTGATCTTATTGAATGGTGTAGCATACTCAAGGAGCCAAATGGCTCCTGCTCATTGTTCATTTGTCCTTACAATACCGCTCATCTTAATAACCAGATCAATCGATCAAACATGTTTTGCTTTAAACACCACAGATACTCAACAAATCACATAAAATACCCCTGTGCAACATTCTGAAATAATAGGCATTGATTTCATGTCCAGCTGACTTACTAATGGAGATATAATATATAAACACACTCCCTAGAACACAGTCCTCAGTATACGATTATCTGCTTTACAGTAATCTTTGAAATAATACATAATATTCATCTCTATGACTATGAGCAGAAAAATATATTTAATGCAATTTCTGTAGTGAGCAGTTCTAACAAGGGAATAATGAAGAGGAACAGGTGAATTGAGGATAAAAATAAATCAAAAAGAACCAATGACTCTAATTGTTAAGGGTTCAAAAAGTGTGAACTGGGTGATGCACTTGAGTAAAAGTGCTCTCTGTTTTGCATCAGGGATATAGTCGTATTCCAGACTGATAAAGTGAAAGTTTTATCTTGCTAATGGTTGTTAAAGGATTTTAAGTGAAAGGAACTTGGACAGGCTCAGACGTTCCCAGCAGATGTAAATCTGTAACAGAAAACTGCTCATCATTCAGCTCTAATTAGCACAAATTGGACAATCTTGCTCAGAGACACCATTGAAATGGCTGGCGTGGAAAATTGAAATGTCGTCTTGATTCAATGAGGGGCACTCTTGAGCTTGTGGGTTATGGCAATTAGGACAGCTTGGAGGGTGCTCTGAACTGCATCTAACACTTGCCAATCCTGACCTCGAGCAAGTGGCATGGCGATTGTAGTTTTGAAGTGCTGTAAAAATGTATTATTAACACCTTTGACTGATTCAGCTCAAAATTCACAAGGAACTTATTAATTTATTCGGTACATAGTCAATTTGGGTGTAATGCAACTCCAGTTAGATATTTGTGCTAGGTGCTATTTTTGCTAGTTTGGCACTGTTACTTTTTAAATCTTTGTACTTATACAAATTGATGTAACCTCACACTATAAATATTATGCTTATTTGTTGCAAATCCATTTTAGAGTTTATATCAGTTTGGTTCATGTCGTTCCAATTACTGTAAACAGGAAACTGTTAGAAGGAGAGTTTATATTCCATTTGTAACACTTACATTTGAAAGTTTTGTAGAATGCCTTTCCCCTTTAACTTATAAATACCATGCTGCAGTTCGATGTGTTCCTTTACTCACAATACTTATAATTCAAAGCACCCATGTGCACCATTTGCAGCTGTGGGGAAGGTATGTTTCTGTAGGTATATGCTCTGCTTCAGAAATTGAACTCAGGCTAAAACTTGAACCAGAACATCAGAAAAGGTGAATTGTTAGGAAGAAAGGGGTGCTTGCCCTCACATTGTGAATGTCATTTGTTCCTGCCTGATCTTTTTTCAAAGTAATACTTATTTATACTTTGGAGTAATAATATACTTACTAAAATGCCAGTGTTGCTGTGCAGAATTTGCTGTTATCCTATTTTTCTACACTTACCTGTGGTTTCAAAGGACGAGTACATTTCAATAAAATTGTGTACAAGATCTACTGCCTTTGGAGATTGAATTAATTTTACCAAATTAGTGCCATAATAGAATCACAATTAAGCATCAGGTAACTGCAGAAACATATGGGTAAATACATGAGATGGTGCAAGATTTTGCAAGCTTTGAAATTCCTGGTCTGAGATGAATTAGTTGATCTCAGATGAGGTTTTTTGCATTGACCTTAGTATCCCAGGACTACAGAATAAGTAAACCAGTTAAAGTTCCTCCTGTTTGCCATCTAATGGATGTTGGTGAAGGCTACATTTAGATTTGGTTGTGATGCTGTCTGTAGTTGAATAGTCCGCAAGACATCACTTTTAAATCTTGCACATAATAAATAGCTACTTGGAAAAGTATTGAGTATTGTTGTTGTCATGGAACCATATCCAAAATGAAGGAAGAACTTTGAACAACAAAAGTCTCCATCATAGTTTATTTTCTGACCAAAGTATCTTAGAAATAGCTAAGAGTTGTCAGGTAATGACAGAGCATGAACCTTTAAAATTTAAGTACCTAGTCTTCTTATCTCCCCATATAACCAGACTCAGAACCTGGTAATAACTGGGTGGTTCATTTTGACTTCAGGAAATTGACCTGAAACTGACTAATAAATCAATGATACTGTCACTTTAACTGACTTACAGTGGAAGCTGAGATCCTTGCTGATTATTGATTTTTGCTGTCTTAGATGTTGGCCTTCATATAAACAGACAACATTAAAGTTTACATTTTCTTTACCTTTTGAGTAAACGATAATATTGAATATCAACACATCATTTACCTAGCAAGTACTGAAATGGAGTCAGACTGATTGGCTGCAACAGATGCAAGGAATAGGCTGCATCTATTTCCAGTTGACATATCTGTCCACTTTTACTGATATATTAATGAAGTCAGTTTCTTTCTTTTGAGGTGAATATCACACTCTTGCAATTAATACTCACAATGATATTTGGAAATGCTCATATTAACAGTGTCATTAAGGGGAAAGAATTTACAAAAATATATATGAATGTACATATGAATAAGAACAGGAATATGCATCTCAAACCCATTCAAAAAGTTCATGCTGATCTGATTACTCCATATTCCCACTATGTCTGATAACTTGTCAGACCTTGCTTATCAAGATTCTATCTACCCCGTCTTAAAAGTATTCAAAGTCTCTTGCCTTTTGAAGAATAGCGTTCCAAAATCCTCTGTGAGTAAAAATGTCGCCTCATCTCAGTCTTAAATAGACAATATCTTATTTTGAAATAATGACCCTCGGTTCTAGATTCTCCGATTAGAAAAAAATATCCCCTGTACATCCAACATGTCCAGACCCATCAGAATCTTTTGTGTTTCAATCAAGTGGCCTCTTAATGTTCTAAACTCCAATAGATACAAGCCTAGCTTGTCCAATCTTTTCTCATATGACAATCAGTCCATTCCAGGTCTGGTAAACCTTCTCTGAACTGCTTCCAAAACATTTAACCCTTCCTTAAGTAAGGTGACCAATACTATACACTTCCAATGTGGTCTCACCAGTGCCCTGTATACCTGAAGCATAACCTCCTACTTTTATATTCAATTCCCCTCACAATATATAGGGAACATTCTGATGGCTTTCCAAATTATCTGCTGTAACTGTATACAGACCTTTTGTGATTCATGCATAGGACATCAGATTCCTCAGTGCCCTGTAAACTCTCGGTGTTTCACTGCTCACAATGTGTATCATTATTGTTAAATATTGTTAAATCACTATGTGATTTATGAAATATGTTAAAAATGATATTTTGTACAAAATTACTACCCATGTTAACCAACAATTCTTAGCTCTATTTCTTGTTGGTTTAAGTGGGAAACAAGGAAGTGAGTGCTGTAGTCAGGGTTCAGTCTATTGTAATGTAAAATCACATTGAGATTCAATTCTGAACCATAGCCGGTCCACAGCCCTATGTGAAATTTAATTGCATGTTTGTTGAATAATTTGGGTGTCATTTGAAAAGAGTTATTCTACTATTTTAACCCTTCATGGGTAACCTCTGCAGCAATAGAAATCTCCATGAATGAAATGGAAATAATCTGTTCTAGGATCTGCAAACATTGAGAATAAAGGCCCAGTGGATTATGAAATCATCTGAAAGTCTAGATTGGATTAGTGTCTTAAAAATGTCTGGTGGTGGATAAAGTTATAATTAATATTCTTTGTCAAATCTGTGTTGACATTGATATACAACATTTTAATAACATTTAGGTTGTTTGACATTATTTGCTCTCCCGGGACAATAAATAATAATTGAACTTGTATTTATACATTCACATTTAAATTAATAACATTGTGTTCTTATTATTGTTATGTGCATATTATGCATTTTGTACTGCTCCTGAAGGTACAGTTGAATTTCTGACAAATAGGAATCAAGTTATTGGATCACATTGGCAAAATGAGTTAGCAAGTTAATTTTAACTGGAAAATGTAATTACTATGTTGTACAATATTAGCATTCAAGCACTCGATTTTTATTCAGTGACCTCAAAAGTGAGGCATGCCTTGTGTTTTTTGTCAGATTCTAATTTATAAAATCAGCAAGTAGGAATGTAAGCAAAGTCAGTGTATTGATCGCATAGGAAAAGATGTAAATGTTTTTCAGCACTCATGGGGTTAATGTGATCATACATTACCTGTGTCACATAATCTATTTTAAAGGCTAAGAGCCATTGAAAGGAACACAATATCTGTTTAAACCTTTCAAAATAAAATGAAAACGAATAGCCTGTGCTGAATCTGATTTATACTCAAGACAAACTTCATTAACACAGAATGCCTCCAATTAGTTAAGCAGTTAATTTTGTCCAAGGGAATTGCAAGTCGGACTCTTTTCTCTCACCCAAAATTTTCAATGTAGTCTAAATATAACTGTGTCAGCCTGATAACAAAAGACTGTTCATCTGGGAATCTTTCCCTTGAGTTGTGTTCTTAATCATGATTCTAAGGACATAATTCTTAAAAAAATAGTATTTTCATAGCACTGAGTAATCACAAGTTTAGATTAAATTAAATTAATGGTGACATTCAGCCCTATTTATCTGTTTATATGTAAATGGAAGCATCAAAATCCCATTTATCTGCAATGACATCTTTGCAGCATACTCCTCAAGTCTGTGAAATACTGAACCTTCCTTCATTGAATTTCTGCAGCTCACACAATTACCCAGCCATATACTTAAAAGTAGAATTCTGAAAAATATTTACACAAAATTCTTAAGTCACTATATTTTCCTAGATGATTGTTTGCCATCAGAATACATGTGTTCAGAGCAGCTGAGAAGAAGACTCCAGTTTTGTTTGGATGAAAGATGCTCTAACATCCATGCTACAGCCTCTCTACCCCCAAAGGAAATTAGGAATTTAAACTGGAGTAAAACCGATGGATTCCTTTTTAAGTGTATGCTGTAACATAACCAATTTCCAAATGTTCACTGCACTCAATTAATACAACTGATAATTAACTCCTTTTTTTCTGATTTTGATACCAGAGCAAACAAGAAATGTTATCTATATTGTTGTCATTACATGGCAGATTATGTGAATTGTGATCATTGAGGTCCAAGATGAAGGAACTTAACATTTCAATGAAACCAGTTTCAGAAACAAGTAAATTAAACATAAGATAAGTTTAGTTATGTTTATCTACTGGCTCAGTTAAAAGACATAAGTATTATGGAGTGGCTGAATTATACTGATTGCTGCATAAATAAATTCATTCTAATCTGTTCTTTTGGAATGTATTTGCCATGCTCCTAATTACAGTGATCTTAGCAATTCTTCAAAAACAGAAAATACTGAAAGTACTCCACAGATCTGGAAGCATCTGTGAAGAGTGAAACAGAGTTAAAGTTTTAGGTTGATGACCTTTTATTAGAAAAGTTAAAGGTGTAACAGATTTTAAGCAAATCCAGAAGTAAGAAAAATCAGATATTGTAAAGAAAAAACACAGCATTCTCCAGATGTTGTCTTACTCTGTGGAAATGCATGAAGAAGGCAGTCATTCTAATGACATTAGATTATTGCTTGAAGAAAGAATGTGTATGCAGTATTCGGTTCCTACTGAAAATAATGCAACAAAATTTGAAAAAAATACAAAGCTGATGGAACATGCATAATTGTCCAGGTTAAAAACTCTGGAACATCTCCATAGGATGACTGAACTACTTTTAACTTGTAAGACTCAGAATCTTTCTCAAACCCTTTCATTCTGAACTCATCTTCCTCCCAGTAGCAATTTTCACCTTGAACCAATTGTTTTGTTTAGGTATGAAACAATGTTCTATTGATCATCATTGCCCTAACATGTTCCCTAAGTACATGAAGAGGTAAATCCAGTAACTTATCTCTAGTAACCTGTCTGCTCTGGATAAAAAAGTATATACTGTAGAAGAAAAGTAATGTTCTTTGTGTAGTTTTAGCTACACTACACATTTGGTTAAAAAGAGACATAAAGTGTGCCTTGATTTGCTTAAGTTTATTTATTTCCCATTACTTTGTAATTTAACACAAGTATTTAATCAACAATTAGACAACAACCATATTTTTGTCTCTCAAACCATATTTGACAATTCTCATTTTTAAAATCAAAAATTGCATATTTATAAAATTACATATATATTATAAATCTTATAATAGATATTTAATAAATTAGAAATACAAAGAGAATACACCAAATTAAAAATATCTGACTTATTGGGCTTTTAATAAAGAACTGCCAATTTATAAACAAGATATTTTTGAATTCAGATGTGGTTAGTTATTTCAACATATGTATCTTAAAATAATTTAATAACCCTTAACATGCAAGCCAACTTTACTCAAATCGTTCAGTTATTAAATCCAGAGGAGCTACATACCAGGTTTACTGATCCAATTATGTGCAGAAACAAAGGAATTGCTTTGCAGAGCATGTGTATTTATTCAATAAACCCGTTACATTCCATATATCTTTTTCTTTCTATTGGCAGTCTGTTTGGAGATTTCTGAGCTAATTAGACCCGAGATGTTTCCCCACTTTAGAAGTGATCAGGACTTCTGGGAGTGAAAGGAACAGGTCACTGCAGAAAACAGTTGCTGTTAAAGGAGACTACACATAGCAAAACACTTGGTACAGCCTTAGAAAGATTCACAATCTGAAAGATGAAAAGAACACAATAATGACACCAAAATTCGGAAATGGATGGACTTCAAGAGGGATCCTCTGGAGTTAATCATAGAATCCCTACAGTGTGGAAACAGGCCATTTGGCCCAACAAGTCCACACCAACCCTCTGAAGAGTAATCCACCCAGACCCATTCCCCTACTCTATTACTCTACATTTGCCCATGGCTAATGTACCTAACCCACACATCCCTGAACACTACGGGTAGTTTAGCATGGCCAATTCACCTAACCTGCACATCTTTGGATTGTGGGAGGAAACCCGCACAGACACGGGGAGAATATACAAACTCCACACAGAGAGTCGCCCAAGGCTGGAATTGAACCCGGGTCCCTGGCACTGTGAGGCAGCAGTGCTAACCACTGAGCCACCATGCCACCCAAAATTTAATCTGTGCCCTGTGTGCTGAAATATGTCCAAGTGCAGTTTTATTGCACAAATTAACATCTAAGCTACCTTCTCTTAGTAGCCTTTGAGCTAAATTGTTTTTGATAGATGCTGTTATATCAGGAGTTGCACCAAGAACAAATAAATAGGGTGAGTAAACTTGCCCCTAAAGCTTCCTGCGCCTTTTTAGCAGAGAACAAAATCACCTAAAAGCAGTAGCTGGAAGTAAAAAAGAAAAGCTGCTTAGTAAATTCAGCATTTACATTCTGCATTGGCCCAGGAGTTTCTGCAAAAATAAGAGACACAAAATATTTCAGAAGCCTATTTAAATAGATTAGCCTTCTCACTAGAGGTCTGACTATGATCCGTTATTATCAGTAATGATGTGAAAGCCACATAAATGTGTGTCACTTTCTGAGTATTATGTAATGGCGCACCTCCCAACTTAGTCAGAAACCTAATTCTGTTAATGATCATCACAAAGGGCCTTTATGTTATTCTCATCTGAAACCAATGAACCCCATTATACCTTCCTTTAGCATGACTGTGTGGAATTAGAAGGGGAATCTTCAGTTCAAGTCCAAGGCATTCGGAAACTTTCCCCTCAATAGCTATTGCCATAGGTCTGATCTGTTTTGAAACTTATTTAGATTGAGGAAGAGGAGAGAATCCAGTTCTGATAGAATCCTGACCAATGAACATATGACGACGTGACTGATAGGTTGCTCTTTGAGAGAATCAGCACAGGCACTATATGTGGAATACTTGATAGTACATGATACCAGTATGTCCATAGGGTATCCAAATACAAAAAAGTGGTCTCATCTTTAGAAAGTCCCAACTTTGTCATGTGCATTAAGGTAATGATATCCAAAAAAAGAGTCTAAAAGTCTTGTTGAATTTGCTGTTGGTTCTGTTGAATGGAGAGGAAGATAATACATTGATCAAAACCGAAAGAACTGTGGATGCTGTAAACCAGAAACAAAAACAAAAGTTGCTGGAAAAGCTCAGCAGGTCTGGAAACATCTGTGAAGAGAAATTAAAGTCAACGTTTCAGGTCCAGTAACCCTTCCTCAGTTCTGCCAGACCTGGTGAGCTTTTCCAGCAACTTCTGTCTTTGTTTCTAATACATTGATCAGTTTTTTTGGCCAGTGAATCAGTAACCAAGCAAGAACAGCATAGATTGGCTAATATCTAGAATCTAGAAAAAAAAGAATTGGGTGTGCTGGTATTGATACATAGAATTCTGACTAATTATTGACTAATTCTACTTCTAGATAAGTTGACACAGAGATCAATTATCAATTGTTTTTTCCGAAGCTTAAAGCTAATTTGTCTTTGACTTATTCTTCATAAGAGATTTCTAGGGTTTTGGAGATAGAAGCATGAACTTGCTGCAAAAGATAAAATGTTATTCTGCTCATTCTTTTGATGGCAGATGTTGCTTTGTGCATTAGATGGATTCTCCCTTTGTAAGGATAACATATTTCTCATCTGTTTTTGACATTGTTTAGACCAACTGCAAAATACTGTTGCTGTTGCCAGCATTAAATAAATAAAATTTGACCTCATGACAAAAGTATGGCAAATGCAGTTCAGGTCTCCAAAGATATGGTGAAATATTGCTTTGTGCCTGATAGGGTGAGTTTACAGAGAAACCTCAGCTGTTCCTTTTATGACTATGTAGTGTGATGCAAGCTTGCATCTATTTATCTCACAACCAATTCAAAAACAGGTTTTCTGGTCATTATGACATTACTGTTTGTGGGACTTTGCTTGGTACAATGTGGTTATTACATTTTCTCCTACATTACAACAATGAGTAGATTTCAAAAGTAGTTCATTAGCCGTAAAGCGCTTTGGGATATCCTGAGATTATGAAAGACACTACAGAAATGCAGCTTTTTTTAACCTATCTGTAAATGTAGAAAATGTTATGGTATTTTGATACTTTGAACACACTGCCTGTTTGTTTGTTGTCTTTCCCTGAGTTTTCATTGTTAATACGATAAAGGAACTCCTTCACCCTGACTGTGTGGTTATGATGAGGAATTCCACACAAAACATTCATCTTTCATGCTATGGCCGCCCTGAATCTGCAGCATTTCTTTTTGGTTTTTTTTCCCACTTGATGTTTTATGGACCATGGATTTGAATGAATTCATGTTTGAATTCTTAGAAATAGAATAGATCATTGTTAACAATGTTCATCCCCATGGCCCGGCTGATTGCATTATTTTATACTGGATATTAAAATATTGTGCCAGCAGAACAGACTAAAATTAAAGTTTTTTGTTTTTATTTTAGACCAGAGATTATAAGCAATATGTCCAAATAGTTGCTCTACATGTCAACTCTTTAATTCTTGGCATTAAATGACTATTCAAACCCTGGGGATTGTAAACAACTATCGATTGTTCCACCAGCTTTCTGAGCAATCTTTCACTAGTGCTACCTCAGCAGTCAATATTTGGACAATATGAGACAGTTCTATTTGATTTAAGCCAGATTGGAATTTTCCTGTTTAGTAGTCCAAGTGAATCCAAGCAGTTTTCTTTAAGCATTCCCCTTTTAACCATTCTATGAAAATACACTGCAGAGTAAGTAGGGTTTCACATACTGGAACATTTAGTTTTGTTATGAGAGGTTGCAAGAACAGAGAAATTGGATTAAACAACTGCAATGTGGAATTAGCCCTGGCTAAGAGGATATAAATCAGAAGAAAGAACTCTGGCTAATCTTTCCTAATGAAAGCACATCCTAGGTTAGATCAGCAAAAGCCTCATAAACTTGGAATTGTACCTGGGACTTCCTGCTTTGTTGCTCGTTGCTTTAGCAATCTACTCTATTAGAGGAATTGCTTTGATGTGTTCACAATGATACAGTGGGAAAAGAGCTTTAACATGTAACTGAGAATATTTCTTGGCAAAACCTGATTTCATTCATTTAATAATCTCAGCTATTGTTTATCATACTTGGATTACTTCTCATTAGTGTATAGGGGAACTGTTTAAATGACAGTTACTAGAAATGTCACGAAATAGTGAAGGAGTTGGGGTAGGGTTGGCTAACCCTATCGCAGGAGTTTTATTTTTCTCTATAACCAATAAGAACAGCTTGCATGTATATAACACGTTTAACATAGTAAGAGATCAGAAAACACTTCGTAACAGCATAATCAGACAAAATTGACACTCAGTTAATGTAGGACACAAAAGCTTTGTCTAAAAGTTAGGTTTAAAGGAGGAGGGAAACACAGAGATTTAGGGAGGAGACTGCATATGGCTTTTTTTTATATTAGTGACATCTTCTGGCCTTGACACCAAACAGGATCTAATATGCATACAAAAACAAAATACAGTGGATGAGAAATACTCAGCAGATTTGTCAGAATCTGTGGAGAGAAAAACACAATTAATGTTTCAGGTTTATGACCTTTCATCGAGTGTGCATACCTTTTCACTCTATCTTTTAGCAGGAACATTTACTATATGTATGAGAGAAAAATATTCACATTCACAGACTACTCCACTGAGCTTTCCCACTGATTCATGCTCTTGATTATGACTTTTTTACAAAAGGTCATACAAGTACCAAGAAGCTTAAAATTAGAATGACATTGAATTTACAGCACAGCAACTAGTGATTTGGCTCAGCTGCTCTATATGTTGGTGTTTATGATGTACATAAGCTTCCTCACACTCTCCTTTATCTAACCATATCAATAGAATCAATACTGAATTATAAAGAGGAAGGTTTTCAGCAATTTGTTTTCCCTGAAGAGTTTAGACTATGGCATACCGTACTGCAAGTAGCTATAATATTAACTCCTTCACAATTGGATAAATATCTAAAGAAAGCATAAGAGGTTGCAAGAACAGAGAAATTGGAGTAAACAACTGCAATGTGGAATTAGCACAGACATGGTCACAACAGGTCAAATGGCCTTTTCCTATGTTGAAATTCTAACAATTCTATGGTAAATCCTGTCGATAAATAATATTAATGACTAGACTCTGTTGGTGTTGTAATAGGCAGGACACACAAAATGTTTGTTCATTAAAATCAAGGTGGTGTGCAAATTCTGTGCACTTTGTGTAATATTCACATGATGTTTCAGTACTGAATGGTGATATCCATATTAAACTTGTGGTATATGACAACAGAGGTTTTCATATGTTTGTGTGCAAATATATCAAAATGTTCACAGATTGCAATGGTAATTAGAGGTCAGATTGTCTTAGACAATCAATATGATTTGTTTCTCTGTAACACAAGACATACCGTCATTCTGCAGTAGTGAGAGTTTGTCAGTTACAAATCTTCTTAATTATCAGCATAATTTGAGCTGCTGTCTAATATCAATACCCTTCTATGACAAGAACTCAGTTTAACCAGTCTGCAGTAAATAATAATAATTCTGTATGAAATCATTTGCCTCAGAAATTAATGGGTCAGATTTGACTGCCTACCTGTGCCATGGATTGTGTATCTGTCCCGGTGCCAACTCCTCTGCCACGTATATTGTTAGCCAATCTAGGTTACCTTAGATATTATTTTCCATCAAGGAGATAAAGTATGAGAGCAGAGGAAGTTGTGCCAGTGTTATTTACGTATCTTTCATCTGTGAATATGTTTTGTAAATATTGTATACACTGGCAAAAGTAGTGAGCCCCAGCATGGGGGCAGAGTTCACATGTGAGGCATATTCCATTGTCAGTTTTTACATTGAATACTGTTCAGTGAAGTCTTGCCACAGTAATAGAATACAATGAGCCAGCTTACAGCTTTATATAACTCAAAGGATTAATTAAGAGGGCTTTGAGTAGCAATGCAATGATAATGACCAAGAAATTAGAGCATAACATGAATCCATATTCAAGTTTCAATGCCATTTTTATGCTGGTTATGATTTTTAAATCTACATTAAATTGAATGTGAATAAAGATCCTATTAGAAATGTGTCCCATGAGAGTTGCCTTAAACAATTATGACAGCAATTTTTAAACGTTGCAAAATGAAGAGATGAAAGTGAAAGGTCTTTAATACAGAACATCATCAAGGTTTGAAGACAAGATAGAATGAGAAGTATGGATTTTGTAATGCCAGACTCATGTTTTAAAAGCCTGAAAATTGAAGGAAGAAGAGATGAGGGAAATGAAGAGTTCCATGTTTTGAGGATCTAAGAAGAAAGTGGCCTGACATCCGCACATTGAGCATAAAATGAAAATAAGGAGCACGTGAGACAGTTTATTTGTAGTTCAGAAGAAACAATACAGGAAGGTTTAGAGTCTCTTAGGCCATTATGGAATAGAATAAAGAAAAGTATATAATGGTGAGACCTGTAAGCTCGAGGTTTTTGTTTTGTCCGTTGGTGCAGTGTAGCAAGAAAGGTGCCTAAAGACCTTCATCCTGATATGCAATCATTATTTAATATCCTAGTTCGAAACAATTCAGTTAGGCAATGTAGTCTGATGCCACCTGACATGTCCTTAGGTACTCTGGATAAATTCTTGGATGCAGGTAAAGAAAATTGCTGCATCTTCTAGTCATCTTTCACCTTAACAAGCGCAAACAAGGCAATGTGTGGGATAGTTTTCTTTATGTATAGCTCTGAAGAACAGCATAATGCCTCTTTTAAGCTGCACGATTGATCATGTGTTGAGAAAGTGAAGAAGGGGTAAATCAACAATTGGTGTTGACAGTTGATGTCTTGGGACCTGTCAAGGGTAGACTCAGGGACACATCATATTAGAAAGTGAGGCCCCAGACAGTGCTGAATGTTCCTGCCAAGCACTGAGCAGCAACATTGTATTGCAGAAATCATATCTTAAAATTAGTCTTTTGCACTATGTATTTGTTTAGAAAACAAATACTATGCAGCTTGACAAACCCTTATGTAATTTACTTGTCCATTCAGGTGTATTTAAATTCATGGCAATTTAGTTCAAGTCGAGTATAAAAAGCCTTGTACGAAAAGGTGTAAAGGAATTTAGGTATAAGCTGAATTCCTGAATACTGCACCTGCTATTGTACTGAGCCAAACTAATAGGGGTGGCATGGTGGCTGTGTGGGAGTTTGCACGTTCTCCGTGTGTCTGCGTGGGCTTCCTCCCACAATCCAAAGATGTGCAGGTC
>NC_057752.1:7760441-7787121 GCF_004010195.1 Chiloscyllium plagiosum
CCCCCACAACCACCCACCTCCTTACTCCTACACTTCCTATCCACCACCACAGAAGTCAGTCTTGAATGCAGCATATTCCTGACTGTGTGTTATTGGATTTATTCCAATCCACCAAACATATTCCGGATTATATCATGTCATACTGTGTGACACATCCTACCCCAGGTATTCTCTCACGTGTCACACCTTTCACTCAGTGTAATCATAGAGTCACTCAGACAAACAGCATAGAAACAGGCCCTTCAGCCCACCATGTCTGTGCTGACCAACAGACACCAAACTAAACTAATCCCATTTACTTGCACTTGGTCCAGAGCCTATTATACTCTGGCAATTTGGTCTTAGAAATGCCAGCCATGGGGAAGAGATTCTCACAATCTACACTGTCCGTGCCTCTCATAATTTTGTACATGTCAGTCAGAACCCCCTCAGCCTTCTCTGCTCCAGGGAAAACAAATCCAGCCTATCCAGTCTCTCCTCATAACTGAGACTTTCCATTCCAGGCAACTTCCTGGTGAATGTCCTCTGCCTCTCCTCCAGTTCAATCACATTCTTCCTATAGTATGGTGACCAGAACTGTGCTCTGTAGCCTAACCAATGTCTTATAAAATTGTAACAAGACGTCCTTGCTCCTATATTCCACTCCCCAGCTAAACAAGGCCTTCATCCCATTTTCTGGATCACTCTGCCTTTATTCCTGATGAAGGGCTTTTGCCCGAAACGTCGATTTTGCCTGTCCTCGGATGCTGCCTGAATTGCTGTGCTCTTCCAGCACCACTGATCCAGAATCTGGTTTCCAGCATCTGCAGTCATTGTTTTTACCACAATGTTACAAAGAGTCGATTTTATTTTTATATATTTACTTTGCACAAAAAATATTATTTCGCACCAAAATTATCATCTAACCTTCAAAGATTTATTTGCTATTATACATTGGCACCTATTATTTAAATTCTCTCAGGTTCATTGTACACAGATTTTCTGTTCCAGCATATAAACTTCTGTGGCAGCCTGAGGATTTGCAGTATTGCTGTTGTGATTTTGTAGATGTCTCATAGGATTGTGAAAACTGTTTTAAGAAGCCTTCTTGGATCATCTGTAAATTCCAGAGGGTTTGTACTAAAACACTAGGACAATTTCAAAGCGCTGTGGCCGTTTTGGTATGAGCAATAACTCATTTAAGGATTTCATGGAAGATGGAATTTTATTACAGCTAAATTTGGAGCAATCCACTTTTACTTATGAACCTGGGTGGAACATTCACAGGTGGTGTGATAATGGTAATATCACTGGACAAGTTACCCAGAGGCCTAGGTAAATGCTCTAAGGATGTAGGCTCATTTTCCACCATAGTAGGTAGTGAAATTTGAATTCAGTGAATGAAATCTGTAATTAAACGCTAACTTAATATGACTATGAAAACATCTGATTCACAAATGCCCTTTAGGGAAGGGCATCCTTACCTGGTCTGGATTACATACGACTCCAGACCTATGTGGTTGATTCTGAACTTCCCTGTAAATAGCTTGGCCAGCTGTTCAGTTCAAGGGCAATTGGGGATGGGCAAAAACGATTGGCGAGCCAATGTTGCCCACATGTTGATCTGTAACTTCATTTCACACAGCAGCTTACGCTGCGTTTGGGTTGATGATACTCTGATCACACACCACCAAAAGAGAGTTCGGATTAGATGTGCGTGTACAACTTTCTTCTAATGATTCAATTTAAAATTGAACTTTTGAAATTCTGAAGAAGTTATATCGGATTTGAAACATTAACTCTCTCTCTGTCTCTCTCTCTCTCTCTCCACAGATGCTGCAAGACCTGCTGAGTTTCTCTACCACTTTCTGTTTTGGTTCCAGATCTCAGGTGGCATGGTAGCACTTGGGCATATTTCAGCACATGGGGCACAGATTTAATTTTGGGCGGCATGTTGACTCAGTGGTTAGCACTGCTGCCTCACAGCGCCAGGGACCTGTGTTTGATTCCAGCCTCGGGCAACTGTCTGTGTGGAATTTGCACATTCTCCCTGTGTCTTGCGTGGGTTTCCTCCGGGTGCTCTGGTTTCACCCCACAGTCCAAAGATGTGCAGGTTAGGTGGATTGGCCATGCAAAATTACCCATAGTGTTTAGGGATGTGTAGGTTAGGCGCATTAGTCAGGAGAACAGGTCTGGGTGGGTTACTCTTTGGAGGGTCGGTGTGGACTGGTTGGGCCAAATGGCCTGTTTCCAAACTGTAGGGATTCTATGATTTCCAGCATTGCAGGATTTTGCTTTTATTACAATAGCCTGAATGATTGTTTGATCTCACTGATAACTGTTGTATTCTATCTTGGTTCAGGTACGAGCCAGTGCCATTGCTCAAGATGCTGATCAGAACTATGACTACGCCAGCAACAGTGTCATCTTACACCTGGATGTTGGGGATGAAGTTTACGTGAAACTTGACGGAGGGAAAGTTCATGGCGGCAATAACAACAAGTATAGCACCTTTTCTGGTTTCATCATCTACCCAGACTGAGTAGAGGCACCTTTGTGTTATTTTGCAGACCAACCAGGGAAGAATGTGTTTAGTGTCGATCAGAAGGTCAAATGGAACACAGAATTAGCAAACCCCCAAGATCCTAACTGTTCAGTTGTTCAGTAGATAAATCAAAGATTCTTTTGCAATTTTATTTCTTGCTTCAAAATAACTTTTTCTTCATTTTAGTGTATCAAGCTATTAACAATGTGAGAGCAGTATGTAAAATACTGTGATAAGCAAAAGCACTGGCGCTAAACAACTGTATATAAAAATCCAGAGGGTTAAATAATGATGAACACCAATTAACTAACATGGCACAATCTGACTTTATGGCAGGTATGTGTGCCAGAAGCATATCTGACATTAACTTTAATTAAATTTCAACCCAATAGTATGCTTTATATAATTTGACAGGTAAAGCTCCATTATTTAACCTAAAAAACAAAAGTTCCAAATCCTGATACTGCATCTTAATTTTTTTTCCTGCTTTATACAAGTAACCTATTCCACTGGATGATGTCATGTTTATATCAGCAGTGGAAAGAGCCTGGCTGTCAATTAACCCATGATATCATCAGTGGTGATATTGTCCACTGAGATTATGGGCAGCAATATAAACTTGGTAAAAAATTGCCAGGCTCAATCTGCCTGTTCTAATAGTTCAGGTGGATGTTAAAGAACCTATGGCACTACTTTCTCCCTTAGCTAGCAACCTGAATAAACTATTGACGGGCCAATCATCTCATTTCTATTTTTGGGATCTTGCTTGCGCAAAATGGCTGCTGCATTCGCCTATGTAACAACAATCACTGCACTTCAAAGAAGCTCATTGTGATAAGGCGCTATGTTCATGCAAGTCTCTTTTCTCTTGCCTAATTTGAATGGTGCTGTTTTTCTACGTATTAACCATCTATATTCCCAGCAATTACCAAGATGAAATTTATGAAATATTTGTTCTTTTTGCTGGCTGCACCCTGTTGCTAATATCACTTTAATTTGCAAAATAAATAAAAGGTCCAAGAGTTAGCATAAAAATATAAGCGTGAAAATGTTTACTTTCAACATTATTTAGGTAGGAGTTTCACCTCCTGCAGTTCACCAGTCCTAGTCTTACCTTTATCATAAACTGGCACAGTCCTGTTAGCAGACCATCACTTCCACTCTTCTAGGTGTTGTGAAGTCTTATCATGGAAGTCAGCTTCCGTTTATCAGTAAGATGATTTGCCTTTATCCTTGACAACATTGTATGCCTTGTCAGTGAACCAATAAACAAAGGAAGGTTCCAATAGAAAGAAGAAATATAAGAGTATATATTCTTGATCAGCATTGCTCTCATGCAATTAAAATGTTTGTCTGAAATTACTGTGTGCTTTTTTAAAATTCAATTGCACACACAAATTTCAGTATTAACATAATAAGTATGTGTATCAAAATATTTATAGGACATTTGTAACTCTGCATGAGAATCTTAATCTTACTAAACCTGGCTGAAGTTAGAATTTGGCAGAATCTGGTGATACCAAAATTCTGCAACAAACACAGGAGGTCTTTTAAGTGTTTTTTTCTGCTTGGAATTGCTGTACAATTGGTCACTGACAGAATGAACATTGTTAATTACTCACCAGAAAGATGAGCAGTTCTGTAATTCTGAGTGACTTACAGATGTTTTGCCTGTATAAATTACCCAGAAAACCACACAGATCTGCAAAATCATTGAATGGGACTCCATAAATGAGAATGCTAAAAATGCTTAACTTGTTGACTAGTGCATTCAAGTTCTCAAAATTGATTTTGACCTTGTTTCCCATGTTTGCACACATTTATGAATATTGCAGTTGAAATTCCTTATGATTAAATTATTAGTTTCTTCTAATCTTGAGTATGCACCCCATGGAGCGCAAGGTTAATAGTGATTAATTCTATGAAAAATACAGTAGACTAGAACATCACCAGCCTGAGGCTGTGTGTGATATCTGATGGTCCTTACATGAATTCAAAATCTTCTCTTAACCTAGTTTTAGCACTGTGTCAAATTAAGTTAGAGTTTTAGGGGCCCCCTTGCAAATTCTGCACAGATAGACATTCAAAATGGCTAAAAATGCTAATTATTTAACACAAGAATTAATAATAAGATGATACCTTCATGTAAATAGGGCTAATGTAATTGAACTGAAAGGAAATGAAGAAGGATGACAGATGACTTGATAGAGGTGTACAAGATGATGAGAGGCGTAGATAGAGTGGATAGCCTGAGACTTTTTCCCAGGCCAGAAATGGCTATCAAGAGGGGACACAATGTTAAGGTAATTGGAGGAAAGTTTAAGGGAAATGTCAAAGGTAGGTTCTTTACACAGTGAGTGGTGGGTGTGTGGAATGCACTGCTAGCAGTGGTAGTAGAGTCAGATACATTAGGGACATTTAAGCGAATCTTGGATAGACACATGGATGATAGTAAAATGAAGGGATTGTAGGTTAGTTTGACCTTACAGTAGGATAAGAGGTCGGCATAACATCGAGGGTTGAAGGGCCTGTATTGTGCTGTACTGTTTTATGTTCTATGAAACAAATTTGCCATGCATGTTAAGTAGACTGGTTTGTACTATGCGCATATCACACATAATAGCATATGCATTGTTCGGTATTTATTACAGAAGTAGTGCTTTGCACAGGATTCAGATGAATCTACAGTTGAATCCAGTTTTTTCTGCCAATAAATTCCCAGTTCTTGAATAACATCCCCTTTTTGATGGAGGCTGGTCATCTCACCTGCTTTTTCGTGTTTTAGAAGCTGGTGATGTACCAAATTCATCCCAAAATGAATAAACTTTCAGCTCTTATTTATTCTTGTATAAATGGGCTGATGTTGTCAGTCACTTCTAATCTGCATGAGTACTCGCTGCAAGTACGCTAAGTAAAATTAGTTTGGAAAGTCTGAACCCAGGTAAATTTTTCTAATGAAAACTTTTCTTTGCCTAAGTGATAATGAATTTGTCTGGGAAAATGATCTAAGGAGAAATAACTTGGTCACAGAAAGTGGCAGGACAATATAAGGGATTCTATGGAGTAGGTACATGACAGTTATTTCTGCTTTAGTCGTTTTTAACGCCTCCAAGCTTCCCTGCTCCAATGCAGCATGCAAGTTGATATTTATTCCTCAGGTCAACCCCATCACATTGACTTCTGAAGAAATCAACAATAATATGATACTAAGTAACTTCGCATCAATAATAGCCTGCATACTTTCACTGGAAGGAGAGTAATGTGGGTGGACTTCGGCTGATGTCAGGATTGCTTTATTTATTATGGATCTCACAGCCAAACAGCTTACTAGCGCATAATGTTTAGAAGAACGATCATGTAGGATGTGGTACTGGAGGTGATTGCCTCCAGTATACCTTTGATATGCACATAAAAATAAGTTAGTAACAGAATTATATCCCAACTTTACAACAAATACTGTTCATTGTACACAGCATAAAAAAGGTCTGCAGTCACACATATAGCACAAGTGTAGATGGAAGGTGGACACCATTTACGCAGGAAATGTGTATGACTTATGTAGTTTACTATCCATTTGAGATACCGGATAAATGTATATTAGCTCCCTCACTGTCAAATCAGCTGGCTCCTCTCAGAAAATATTGTCTTCTCTATTAGCAATGTTTTCCTGCTATCAAGAATCACCTCAGTTCAGGTTTTAGCTTGAGTTCAATTTGTGGGTTCAAGTTCCAATCCAGTAGTTGAGTACCTGATAGGCTGTCATTCTGGTGCAGTATTGAGGGAGCGATGCAATGTCAGAGATTTCATTTTCAAACCAAGTTGGTGAGCCAGTTCTGTTCAAATGAATGCTAAAGTTTCAGTGGCCATCATTCTCCCAGTCAACTATGCGAAAGTGAGTACTGCAGATGCTCGAGATTAGAGTCTAGATTAGAGTGGTGCTGGAAAAGCACAGCAGATCAGGCAACATTCGAGGAGCAGGAAAATCGATGTTTTGGGCAGGATCCCTTCATCAGGAAGGGCTTTGTTACCCTTCCTGATGAAGGGCTTCTGCCCGAAATGTCGATTTTCCAGCTCCTCAGATACTGCCTGACCTGCTGTGCTTTACTAGTACCACTCTAATTGACTTCATTCTCCTAGTGCCTTAGCTGATTCTCTTTCCTCAAACAACACACCAAAAGCAGATTAGCTTGTGAATAATTTCATTGAATTTTGTGGGATTTAGTGTGTGAAATGGCTGCCATAACTGTCTACATAACAGTCACTTTACTTCAAAATAATGTATATGAAGCACTTTTTTCTTTAATGGGATGTGAGTTTCACTAGCATACCTGCCATTTATTGCCCATCCCTAATTGCCCTTGAGAAGATGGTGGTGAATCATCATTTTGATCACTGCAGTCCATCTAGTGTAGGTAGACCCACATGCTGTTAGGAAAACATCTCCAAGATTTTGACTCATTGACAGTGAAGGAACAGCAACATAGTTCTAAGTCATGTTGATGTATGGCTTGGAGGAGAACTTGCAGGTGGCAGTGTTCCCATGTATCTGCTGCTGTTGCCCTTCTCGGTGGAGGGGAGAGGGTTCAAGGTTTGGAAGATAGTACTGAAATGGCATGAGAAATATAATAAGACATTTTGATATTACAAGTTCTCTTACACATTAAACAATATTTTAATATCTCATCTAAATAGTGCATCTATTTGTATTGCCAGCAGCCACAAAGATCAATTTAAAAGGTCTTTGTACTTTAGAATAAAACCAGTAACAAGTATTCTATGGGTATCAGAGCAAACATGATTGTCAGAAGCCAGGCAGGCAAATTTGCTCTTGTAGGTTCCTCCAGTCATTTCTGGTCTTTATCTTATGTGTTTTGACAATGGGTTGAAGTTTCCCTTGACACAGCTGGAAGAAGTGCAGACTTCCCCGAGATTCTTGGCCAAAATACCTCCTTCCATCATCATGAGATGATTGGGTCATGCATCTAGTATTTTGGCTGTGAAATCTTTCTGTGCGCAAAGTGGCTGCTGCTGCATTTACCTTTCTGTGAAATTTTTTTGGAAACATTTCTGAGATAAGACAACATATAAATGAAAGAACATTTAATTTTTCTCTAAAACAGTAGCTTCTTCACAGATGCTATATAGTTTATAGCATGTATATGTTTCAGTCAAATGTAAACATGCACTCACCATACAGAATGAATATATATTTTACTTAATGTGCACTCTTCAGTGAATTCCTGATATGACCCAAGAGTCAATTATCAGCCACCTGTCCTGCGACCCCAGGCAGGCTTGCTTTTCAATGTTCTTCAACAATTGCCATTCTCAGCCTGTTCCACTGTGGAATATTGACACCGTTAATTTTAGCGACATTCCCACTCATTTTCTTTGCTCTCCAGCAAGAGGAAGCAAACGTAAGCTAGTAGGGTATGACAGCAAACACACAGAATAACAAAAGAGCTGCATTCAAAATACCTCCCATCCTCTCTAAAAGAGTGCTTTGGAGACCATTTGAAAGTGGGCCATGAATAAGGCAATGCTTAACATTGAGTAATATCAATAACTGTAAATTGTGATAGTGGCTCACATTAGCTTTTAACTTTATTTAACTGACTAAATCAAAGATATCAGTGATGAAGCTGTGTAGGGTGTTGGTTAGGCCACAGATGTGTCAGTTCTGATTCTGGGACATGACTAGGTAGGGTGCTTGATGACTGGTATGGACATGATGGGCTGAAGGGCCTCTTTCTGTTCTGTAATACTCTGATTATGACTCAATGACACCAGACAATGCATTACAAGATTTTACAAAGGATATCATTAAATGTTAAAATAAAGCAAAGATTAAATTATTACATTGTAATTCACCTTGGACTGTCTAAGAACTAGAGTTTCTTTTATGTTAGTGACTTAGATTTCAGAAATATTATACTTTTTAATGATCATTTTATCATTATATTGGTGACACACCACTGATGTAGGATCAGGATTCTGGCATTTTTTTTGTATGGTGAACCATATAAAATGCATACTGGTCACCAGGTGATACAAAGCTCTTGCCATTGGTCTTGGCGCCTTCTTCAAATTGTGTATTGCTAAACTTCCAGCTTCATTATTCCACAGTGAAGCAGCAAATTAATCACACACGTTGATTAAAGTCCACAGTTTCTGCAAGTGATTGATTTGTGGGATTTTGTTGTTCTGCTTGGATCACCAGAACTAGCTCCCCTGTGAACAGAGATGGTCATTAGTAAGCAGAGCAGCTTGAGGAGGAATGTATCTCACATAGCACAACGTGAACAAAGTATTGTAAATTGTCACTGCAGCAAATGTACTCTAACCACAGGAGGGGTGCTGGCCAATGTACTCTAGACTGGTGACATGATAACTGAACCATTTTGTACTTTGAACAAACAAGTGGAATTAACACGAAGAAATTAGAAAGGCGTCTGTTTCTGAGAGTTATAAAATCATGCAATACAGAAGGAGATTATTTGGTCCGTCATATCTGTGCAACCTTTTTGAAAAAGCTATAGACTAACTTTTGCTTTTTTCCCCCACAACCCTGCAAATTATTTCCCCTTCAAGTATAGCCAGCTCTGTTTTCCGAGTTAAGACTGAATCGGCTTGCACCATTTTATAACAACTTACTGCCTAAAACAAATTCCCTTCATTGCCCATCTGGTTCTTTTGCCAACAGCATAAATCAGTGCTGTTTGACTTCCTGTCAATGAAAACAATTTCTGCCCGTCTAGTTATCAAAACTAAAGGAGGCAGGATTCTATCAGCATTCCCAGTTTGCTCTTTGGGGTAGGCTATTATTTATGTTTTGAATATATGATTTATAATCCACTGTACAATTTAAAGAAGAAAAGTATGTATGAAAAAGAAACGTTTGGCAAAATGTCTCTTTGCTTGGGGAGCTAGCAGATCTGGCAAAGCTGTGTTTTTAACCCAATAAGATCAAGTGCATATGAAATGTTTCAACAGAATGAATACCATTGGATACCTTTCAAATCTTCAGTAAAAAACTGATTTAGGCAATGATGTTTCAGCTCATTCCCCGCTGCAAGGCATTGACATAGGCACTGCATGACATAAAGTATCAGTGTATTATCACTTATATTTATGTTCCTTTCCATTCAAAATTACAAATGATGTCAGAAAGGTATTTCTACTGGAAAATGTTCAGGCGAGGGCAATGTTTTGGTTTTTATAAATAGTCTAAGTTTCCAAAACCACATGACAAGTGTTTTAAAACACACTTTCAAAATAATCAATGTGAAGTGCACTGTGATATAGAGTCATAGAGATGTACAGCATGGAAACAGACCCTTCGGTCCAACCCGTCCATGCCGACCAGATATCCCAATTCAATCTAGTCCCACCTGCCAGCACCCGGCCCATATCCCTCCAAACCCTTCCTATTCATATACCCATTCAAATGCCTTTTAAATGTTGCAATCGTACCAGTCTCCACCATTTCCTCTGGCAGCTAATTCCATACACGTACCACCCTCTGCGTGAAAAAGTTGCCCCTTAGGTCTCTTTTATTTTTTCTTTCCATACTTATTCCTTTAAAGGGCAGGAACTTCCAAGCAATGGATTTTTCCTTAGATAGTACCCATCTAGCTCAGAGCTATAGTTACAACAGAAAACTTCCTCCTTGTTTTTCAGCATTCTATAGACAGCGGCATATAAATTAAACTTAGAACCTTCAAAACATTTTTATGCCAACTTTAAATTGTGAACCAACGGTTTTGGTGATTGAATTTTGAAATGTGAAGAAAATAATGAGTAACTCAAATTAAATCATTGAGTTTTGTTGAATTGATTAATTCTGTAAGGAAAGCTTGAACCACAATCAAAACATTTTACAAATAATTAAATGCATGGTCTTTGGCATCAATTGCAAAGAGTTCATTGAATTCATTGAGTCACTTTGGCGATGGCAATTTTGGTTTCATAACCATTTCTCCACAACAAATCATCCACTGATTGAAAAATCAATCTGCATCCACTGAATTGGAAATTTCACATTTTTAAAAATTATCTGCTAATACTTCATACATGAATAGCAAACCCATGATTTGATGACAAAACCGCATGAAACATCAAGCAGAGCAGCATATATATTTTTGCTTTTGGTGAAGATTTTTTTCTTCATTAATCATCCTCCTATTCCATTTGGCACAAAGATGATCCTTGAATGGTGTGTTGGGTACACATCCAAAGATTGTACAATTGATGTCAGAACACCTGCTATAACTGCAATTTGGGTTTTATTTCTTTGTCGGCATCTCTTGATCTCTTTGCTTATGTAGGATCAGCACACTTACTATACTGATAGGCCACTGAGATGCTTATTCCACACATTATTGATCCACTCATCTTCTCTGGGGTGGCATGGTGTCTCAGTGGTTAGCACTGCTGCCTCACAGCACCAGAGACCCAGGTTTGATTCCAGCCTCGGATGACTGTCTGTGTGGAGTTTACACATCCATGTCTGCGCAGGTCCCCTCTGGGTGCTCTGGTTTCCTTCCAGTCCAAAGAGGAGTAGATTATAAATGGATTGGCTGTGCTAAATTGCTCATAGTGTCCAGGGATGTGTAGGTTAGGCAAATTAGCCATGAGAAATGCAGGGTTACAGGAATGGAGTGGGTCTGGGTAGGATGCTGTTCAGAGCATTGGTGTGGACTTGATGGGCAGAATCACCTGCTTTCATAATTTTTCACTCGTAGTGTGGCTGTTGAGCCATGTAAAAAATTATGGGCATTTTATCTATGTTGCCGATGTAACATAATGGGCAGTTGTGTTTTTGCTCCTAAGAGAAAAATCGCAGGAAACCGGTCAACTATCTTCTGCATTATCTTCTGGTGCAACTTCAGACATTTTTGTTCTGTTGCTCTGAAATCTTTGCTGGACTCAGGGTTTGGTTTAGCCCACTTAAGTATTGTTTGTATGCATTGCATTTCTGGTGATGATGTAACCATTCTGACTATTTTTGAGGATCCGTTCCAACACTTGCTTCTCAAGACCAGGCCAATAGCTTGTCCCTGTTCTCGTGGTTCATTTGATCTTGGGCATCTTCTTCAGGATGGATTCCTCCTTCTTCTATTCTCACACCAGCTGTTCTCTAACAGTGAATTCCCTTGCTTTAGCACAGTGATTCAATGAGTTAACAAATTTTATGATTTTCAGATTAAAACAAGCTTCATGTGTTATTCTTTTTGCAAGACAGCCAATTTCTGTTTAGTAGTTGCAATGCACATTGTTTCATGTGGGCATCATAAATTCCCATGCATTTTCTTGGCAATACAGCCCATATCATCTATTTGATTGCATGCATTGTTTTAAAAAGTAAGTATAACCCTAAGTACATTGCTGAGCTGAGAAAAATGAATTTGACTGTCCTAAATGTGCACTGGTAAAACAGGGTCATCTTATATACCATGATCTGCAGTAGTTGTGTGTCCATATAATTTTTCTGGTTCCCTGACGTTTCTGTTGTTGAACAGTTAGTCACAGATAAACTGTCCATTTGATGGCTTAACTGAGATATAATGTATCTTTAAAAAAATACATTAAGTAGATATGTTTGGAATTCCAAAAAAAAGCATTGCTGCAGGAGAAGATGTTTGATCACTTGGGTATTGTAAGGACTGAAGAGCTTGAACCTATATCAGGACAGCATACAAAATAAAATTGGTTGATAGGTTGGAGAACATGTGGAGTCAAAAGAATGAATAGTAAATAACAAGTAGAGATTAAGTAGTTACCCAGATTGGCAAATGATGGAAAGTGATGTTCCACAAGGATCAGCACCGGGCCCGCTGTTCACAATTTTTATTGAATGATTTGGACACAGGCACCAGAAGTACAATTTCACAATTTGCAAATGACACCAAACTGGGGACTATAGCAAATACAATAGAGAGTTGTGACAAAATACAAGAATATATCAATAAAATTGCAGAGTTAGCAAGTGATTGGCAAATTAATTCAATATATATCAGTACAAGGTACTAAATTTTGATCGAGGCCACACACTCCTTGGAAAATAAGTGTCTAAATGGCAGAGAGAAACAGTGATCTGGAATATAAACATTGAAATCATTAAAAACATGACACTGGTTGTTAAAGCCATTACTAAAACAAAAATTGCTGGCACTCATCTCCAGAGGGATAGAATTGAAATGCAGAGAAGTTATGTTAATTTTGTATTGAACTTTGGTTGGAACATCCTTGGAGTACTGTGAACAGTTCTGGTTTCCATATTATTATAAAAATCACAGTGCAACAGAGGTTTACCAGCATCATCCCAGAGCTGAGATTATGCCTATCAGGAAAAATTGAACTGGCTAGAGAAAAAAAAGACTGACAGGTTATTCTGATATAGGACTTTTAAGATTATAGCTTGGATTTTCAGGGAGTCAGGATGACTTGGGATCCCTTTAAAAATGGCAAGCAAGTACTGATTCCGGGATTTTCAACCCCGTTCCTATGGTTTTCCAATTTTCACCAGGCACTTTTCAGGAGGTGGGCTGGATCAGGTTACAAGCCCACACCCAAGGAGACATGGAGGGGAAACAGGGCGTGTGTGGGAATGGAGGGAGCATGAGGGGGTGAGGGCTGGAGGGACTTTCTGCTTTGATTATCACTGAAGCACAGCACTGAGTTGGGTCATTTAAAACAAACTGTCTCACCACCTGACAGCACAAGCAAGTTTTTCCAAGGTTGGCTGGCCCAACTGCAGCCGGCACCTGCCAAATCCTACGTCTACCCAACATCTCCAGCATGGCATGAAGATCCCATCCTTGTGGGCACTTTTGCCTGAGGTAGGTGCATCAGCCAGGACATTTTCTGACTCCTGCTGCCCAACTCAAGGATGAAACTCCAGCCCTATGAAAGACTTTGATAGGATAGACAAAAGAAAATTATTCCGCTTCCACTTGAGCTACAAATGAACTAGAGGCCATCAATAAAAAATAGTCACTGATAAATCCAGGAGGGAATTCAGGATAAACCTCGTCTTGTGAGTTGTTTGGATGGGGAGCTTGCAACCGTAGGGAGCAGTTAAGATGTATAGTGTAGATGCAGTTAAAGGGAAGAGAGATAAGAATCTGAAGAAGAAAGGGTAAAACAATGACATGATTAGATTGGATGAAGGGAGAGGGAGGTAGTTCATGTAGAGCAGAAACACCATAAACACCAAAAAGCCTTCTTCTATTAATGCTACTATGAATTCCTTCTCAGCTCGAAGTACATCATCCTCTCTCTCTTATGCTGAAAACAAGATTTATCTTGGCCCTTTATGCAAACCTATTCTTTCCTAGGATCTCAAGAGCTGTAGATTTTTTTTATCCTTTCCTTCCTCCAAACTCGGTCCCAAAAATCTGGATATCTCAGCTTTAATTATGTTGAACAACAGAGCATCCACAACCCCCTCAGGTGAACCACTCTTAAGAATCACTACCCCCGAGTGGAGAAATTTCATCTGATCTCAGTCCGAAGTGATCAGCCTCTTATCATGAGACTGTGCTCCATCTCCCCCCATGTTTTAGATTCCCCGGCCAGGGGGTGATAATCTTAGTATCGACCCTGACAAAACCCTTCAGAATCTTATGTATCAATGAGATTACCTTTCATTCTTCTAAACTCCAGTAATATAGACCCAATGTACTCAGTGATCTATCATAGGAGAATCCACTCATCCCAGGAGACGTTTGACAATACAACACCTCTGTTGAAAAGATGGCACTAAGACAAGAATAATAAAAGAAACTGCTATTAGATTGAAATGATAAGAGATGCTAGTGAAAAGACAGTTGGCTGCACTTGTATTTAATTGAATGAAAAAGGAAATGTTAGTTCCAGCACATCCAAGAATGTTTTTAGATCAAAAATATTGCTTTTATTGATTCTTATTCTCTGATTTTTCTTACTTTGTAGCATGTAAAGTGAGGTTGTGTGTCACTATTGCCAGCCTGTATTTTCCCTGAGATGTGCTGAATGCATCTATTACTCAGCCATGAGCCCAATTAAGCGCAAAATCATCTATTTAGTTTGATTACTGCAGCAACATGTTTTTTTTTCCATACATGACAGAATACATACAACTTCATGTATGGAACTCAATAAGCCAACAAATAAGAGTTTCTAAAATCCAATAGAGGGCTTTTCTCACTTGATCACTTCAGTACATTTACAGTCCCATCAATAGCCAATTTTAAGGAAAAAGGAAAGCAAAATCCTATATTGATAATGGCAAGATTACAGTAACCGTAAAGATGGTTTGTTTGAAATAAACCTTAAAATGCTGAGAATCTGAAATAAAGACAAAATGCTTTAAAAAGCAATAGCAGGTCTGACAGCATCCAAATAAAATATATGTTTATGTTTTGTATAGAAAAACATCAAAACAAGAGATTTTAGGGAATCAACTGAATTCTGATACTCAGAATGTTGCACACTGTGACGAATAGAAACTGCCTGTTGAAATTGAAACTTTCTACCTATGAATGGTCAAGGATTAAATATATTGAGATTGATCCTTGAACAAGTGGATTTTTTTCCATGCTACTATCAATGTCATACTTTAAGATTTATTGCGCTATTAACATGCTTTCTTCTTTCTCTGCACATTTGGTTGAAAACTATGATCATACTTAAAGGGAAAGCAGCTACTAGCCTTCCCAGAGCTCTTTAATACTCTGCAGTTCCCTGCGTCATTTGATTTGAGAATTTCAGTACAGCTCCCATAATACCCTCAAATATAAAGTTCCCATTATAGTTTAATTTTCATAATTTCTCCCACACAAGGTAAATATTGTTCAGTGGATGTTTTGCACTGGCTGAGAGCAACTACTGGATACAGTGGAGATGCTATTAGCAGATTTGGGCACCACACTATGATTTTGTCTTGTTTGTCACTAAAATTGCATTGAAACCTGTGATGTTCTATATATTTTAATTATTATTTCAACTGGGTCAAGACTAACCAAATAGTTTTGAATGAAGCATTCCAATCACCAAAGCTCTCCGATGGTAATGGTTGGGTGATACAAATTGGCTAGATATATCCTTTCACCCCTGAAATGTGGACTCAACCTCACCACAGACTGATGGGTTTAAACGTCATCGCTATCTGTTGTGCACCAGAGTTTAATGTACTAGGTCCATCTTCAAATACTTCCCAGTGGATGTATTATCAGTATTTTAATATTATAATATTATTAATATTTTGGCCATCTTACCAAATTAGCCATTGGGGTTGCTGGTGAATAAAATGGCACATTGGCACAGGGTGATCTACTCAGGTTAGTACATTGTTGGAACTTCACACAGCAGCTAGCTGTGATAAAGCTGACCCAAGAGTGCTCTGTGCTGAGAATGGGTGCCAAGAATGGTTTCCTATTGTGAAAATTTATTGGACAAAGGAAAAGCTCTCAGATTGCGATGTTAAGAGCAGTTATGAATAATAATGAAGGGTCATCTGCTGACCAAAGGATTGATAAAAATCTCTTCAGCAAAATAATACTGGCACCATTAATTGAAGTGATGCTGCCATTCGATTGCTAATCCTTTGGAAGGTGTGTTATTTTCTTTGTGAGAAGGAAACAGGCTAGAACTGCAATCCTGTGATGCTCATGTAATCTAATAATCCATTTTGGTGAAAGTTACGTAACTGCAGGGATGGACAAGGAGCAGGGGGGAAAAAATTTCCTGAACAAAAAAATGCTGTGAGCTTTCCTCTATAATTAATGACTAACAAAAATGCATTTTTGCAAATGCCACATTTTGAAGTTCTGTGTTCTGAGGTTTTCTTTATGGGTCATTAATTACAAAGGAAAACAAATATTTCCCCATTTTGAGAGGTAATTTACTGAAGTGTCTCTCTTCTAATATATAAATGGACACTGGTGTCAATATCTATCTTCAAACAGTGTTGAGAGATTGTATTGCCCCAGTGTATGTTATAAAGCTCTGGCATTGTACCTTGGTGGCTATTTAGTGGGGAGGTGATGGCCTATTGGCATTATCACTAAACTATTAATCCAGAGTCCCAGGTAACCTTCTGGGAACTCAAGTTTGAATCCTGCTATGGCAGACTTGAATTCAATAAAAATCTGGAGTTGGGAGCCTAATGATGACCATGAAACTATTGTCAATTGTTAGGAAAAACCTAATGTCCCTTAGGGAAGTAGTCCAGACCCACAGCAATGTGGTTGACTCTTAACTACCCTCTGGACACTACTCTCTGGGCAATAAATGCTGGTCCAACCAGCAATGCCCACATCCTGTGAATGAATAATTACTTAGCAATTTATTGAAATAGCAAGATCACATAAGTGCGTCTTTTACTTTAGGACAATTAAATGGGGAATTGTTAACATTCAGCAAATAAATATTCACCATGCTGTAATTGTCTATCCCACATCCAGTACCAAACAATTTTTCTATACATTGATGTAAAATACTGAATAGTTTTAATTTAAATGTCATTAAAGTAATTCTTTCACTGACTAGATTCTGAACAATTGCTTCCCCAAACAATTTGATTCTGAAGCCAGTCTCACTTGCTAACCATTTTCCTTTCCCTTTTAAAAAGAAACACAACTTGTTTCCTTTACTATATTCCACATGCTAATAGAGAATTAACTACTATTTCTGTACTGATTTTTCCCTCAGCTCATGATACTAAATGCCACTGGGTCACTTGTACTGCGATATTAAATAATTATGCTAAACTGTATTCTAGTTTTCCTCCTACTACTGCTAGAAACTATTAAAATTAGGAAGCACTTCAAAAGTGATGGGCTAATCAAGGACAGTCAGCACAGTAAAAACCAGGTCATGTTTGACTAATTTAAGTCTTTTGAGGAAATTACCAAATTTATAGATAGGTAAATAATGAGCTGACATATTTGAACTTTGAAAATATTTTATAAAGTAACACATGTAAAACTTGTGAAAATAAGGCCTATGCTATTAATGGCAAGTGTGGCGTGGATAGAGAAATGGTTTATGGATAGAAAACAGAGCATAGAAGTAATTGGATTTTATGTTGTTAATGGGATGCTCAAGGGATCTTTGGTGGTACTATCTTGTTCTACATACAGATAAAGGATTTAAAAGTGGCCATACAAGAGGGATCAACAACAAAATCTGATGATACCAAATTATTCATTCATAGGATGTGGACATAGCAAATTGTGAGGAATAACATACATGTTATTGGTCATTCTCCCTAGATTGTATTTTTAGAGCAATTTAGCTCAAAATATGTCCCTTTGTTCTAGGTTCCCCAACTCAAGGAATAACTCATTCCTTCTATGTTTCATGCTAATTCTCTCAGTTTTTTTAAACACTGTAACATCCTTATATTCCAGGGGAGATAACTCAAGTTTACTTAGTTGCTCATTATAATTATTTTTTCATCCCATTTAGTACCTTGATGAATCATTACTGGACTTTCCTCAGTGGCAGTACATCCATCTTAAGGTGTACTCTGAGAACAGAACACAGTATTCAAATAAGGTCTAACCGGCACTTGATAACTGCAATGGTACCTCCTTGCTTTTATATTCTGAATCACTTGAGATGATGCCCAGCAATCTATTGGCTTTTTGATCTCCTTCACAGCTCTTAGCAAGTTTTTTTAATGACCACTAGGATACCAAAGTACTTTGCTTTATCATTTAGATTTTACTCCATTCTTTGCATCCGTAAAGTACTACCTTGCACTTTATTACACCTGCCATTGAACTACTCAAGCATACAATTTGTGGTCCTTTTGCAATTTCCTTTTCTTCACATTTCACTATGTCTTCCAGCCCAGTGCCATCTGAACATTTAGATATGCCCTCCTTTATTCCAAAACTAAAGGCAAATTTGAAAACCTAGGCCCTCAGTACTGATTTACCTCCCAGTCAGTTTCCTATCCATATAATAAGGCTATCTCCAATTCCATGCTCGTCCGATTTAGTTAGCAATACCTTGTGCAGGGGCTTAAAAAAATTCAGTTTAGAACATCTATTTATACTCTTCTAGCCACCATCTGAGTCACTCTGTCAAATTACTCCAGTGTTGGTTCGATGTGAGCTATCTGTCACAGAACTATGTTAATTTGCTTTCATCAGCTTATTTTATTCCAAGTACTCATTTACTCTATGTTTGATGTTGAATTTTAGTATTACTGCCAGTACTGATCTAATTGAATGTTGAGATTCTAGGTTTTCTCCAAAGGCACATCGAATACAAAAAAACTGTGCAAGATATTGGGGAGGCTGCAAGTGCAGTTTTATGGAGTGGTGAACACCCCATTGTAGGAATGATATTGAAGCAATGGAAACATTACAACATGAATTCATTCTGTTGATGCCACGGCTAAAATGTTATGGTTGACTTGAAGATCTAGGCCTGAATTCACTGAATACAGAAGTGAAGGTGAGAGTTTATAAAATAGAAGTGTCCTAAATTATGAAAGAATTTTCAAGAAAAATTTCATTGCTTGCCTTGTGATAATAAATACAAAAAGGGAGATTAAGGGGTGCAAGGGATTATTAGAATATGGGTTGCAATGCCGCAAGTATTGATTGAAGCTGCAATATGATACTTGAAAAAAATTATAATTTGAAGAAAATTGTTAAAACGGGTAAAGGGCAAGAGCAAGAAAATGTAGAGCTAGCACATACCTGATGGACCAAGTGGCTTCCTTCTGTGCTGAAATTTCTAAGATTCCATGAACTCTGCAAAGAACAGAAATTGTAATTTGCCATTAATCTGTGCGTGAATTTGTCTGATCACCAACTACAACTTCCGCAGTGCAATTTACATCATTTTTGCAAGATTTACATGGATTTTCCTTTAAAGTTCCAGCGGAAAACTGGTGAAATTTACCTTGTGGACAGAAAGTCATTTTTGTTTTGCTTTCAAATAATTGTATAAAGGCTCAACTTATTGACCTTACATCCAAGATTAGGGAGATTATCCCTTCTTATTTGCATTTTATTTTCATGGTGTCAAAAACACTGATCCAATGACTGAAGTATAATGTGCGAGAGTATTCATATCTATACATGTAATCAGCTTGTATATCTTGTGATGATCTCATGCATAGAATGTTACTGTGTACAGTACTAGATATTCTGTTGCCATGGCTGTAAGGTCAAATTGCAGTACAGAATGACAAGTGGCCCTATTCACATGCATGTGATAGTTACATTTAGCTTATTGTCTTGAATTGGTTTAGTCTCATTTTTGAATTAGTTTATTTATATTATCTAGTTTACTTGAAATGTATTGCAACTTGTTGGCTTTTTCTGAATTATCAGGTGACAATTCAGGAAACAATTGTAATATCTGATTTGCATAAAACAAACAGTCAAATGAATTTTCAGAGACCTTGTACAAATAATCAAAGCCCAAATTTTTGTGGTCCCAGAATCAAAACTGATGTCTGCAAATACTAGTCACCTAATTGTAACCTAACATGGAATTCACAGATGTGCAAGTTAACACGTTATTTTGGCAAAATGCTATCTGAAGTTCCAATTCTGTTACTGAGTTGTAGAGTAATCCTTTTGGAATTCACACACTTGGGATTATAATTAGAAAACAAAGAGACCAATAAATTGCAAGAGGAACAAAAAGTCAATTGCCAACGACTCCATATAAGGTGTTGCATTTTTGGTAAGACAAACCAGGACAGGACTTAACACAGTTAATGGTAGGCCCTAGGGAGTGTTGTCAAACAGAGAGACCTAGGTGTGCAAGTACATAGTTCCTTCAAAGTGGTGCCACAGGTAGACAGGGTAATGATCAGAACATTGAGTACAGGAGTTGGAATGCCATGTTACAGCTGTACAAGACATTTGAAAGGCCACGTTTGGAGGACTGCATACAATTCTAGTCACCCTACTATAGGAAGGATGCTATTAAACTGGAAAGGGTGCAAAAAAAAAGATGCACAATGATGTAACTGAGACTGGAAGGTTGGAGTTATAAGGAGAGGCTGGATAGGCTGGAACTTTTTCCCTGAAGCATAGGAGACTGAGGGGTGATCTTAAAGAGGTTTATAGAATCATGAGGAGTATAGATAAGGTGAGTAGACAAGGTCTTTTCCCTAGAGTTAGGGGAGTCCAAAGCTAGAGGGCCTAGGTGTAAGGTGAGAGGAGAAAGATTCAAAAGAGATCCGAGGTGGAACTTTTTCACACAGAGAGTGGTGCTTGTATGGAACGAGCTGACAGAAGAAACAGTAGAGGCAGGTACAATTACAACATTTAAATAGGTACATGGATAAGAAAGGTTTAGAGGGATATGGGCCAAATACAGGCAAATGGGACTAGTTCGGTTTGGGAAATCTGGTCTGGATGATTTAGGCAAAAGGGCCTGTTTCCATGTTGTATGACTCTGACTCTATAAATGTCCCACTGTAGACTGTGAGCGTTGAATGTATCAGATGAAGTTCAGTCCCACTGGTTTCTCATTGTTAGTGCATATGGTATGTAACCTACATGTTGTCATTCCGAGAGTTGAAACAACATTACAATTCTGGTACGTCAATGTTAGATTATAACAAACAGAAGAATCTATTGAAAATTCAAGGTGTGATAGTTCCAGGAGCTGACATTTAAAGGGGAGTGTTACTTGGGGATAAATAACTACAATATGCAGCAATCTTTCTTTTGTCCCGATCCACTGTGTGGGGAGAGATTTTGAAATACATAGTATTTTGCGAGGAAAGATTCTCTATTATTTTCACCAATAATCAGGGTCCAAGAGATCTACCATGTCAGATACCACTAAAATAAAAGGCTTGCTTAAATCACGTAACTGATGTGTCAATCTCCAATTGTGCTCTTACATTGAGCAAGATATGGACTCAATCCCAGATACAGATCCTACAAAATTGATTCTGAGAAGTTCTATGGCATCTTTTAGCCAGCACTTGAACTTTCAGTACTGTAGGGAATGTTGAAATTTATTTCACATTATTTTTCACATACTCAATAATGTTACCTGATAATTTTCAGAGAAGTGTTTTGAGTATAAAGTAATTAAATATCATAAAATGTGCCAAGCTGGGTCAGGATATATTGCAAAGATCTTACATGCAGGCTTAAGAAGACCGCAAAAGCATATTCTGAAAAATTTCTGAACTGTTGAGTGCATTAAAAGGTGTAACACACTAAGCTTAATTCCCGTTTTTTCAACTATTCTGTTTACACTTTATTACAGCACGCTGCCCCCATTAACATGAAACATTTCCATATGGTTGCTAAGTACTGCTCTGCAAGTTCACCCTTAAAAACAAGATGGGGAAAAGTACCAGACCAAGATTGTAAATTGTGGCAACTGACAGGATGAGTACTTTCCTGAACACTTGTATACACATTTACTCTGTTATACTCATGCAGATATACACGCACAACATTGTACGTATTACTTCTTTCAGTTGAGAACATGGATATGATTATTGTTACAGAAAATTTCAAGTGCACAAATTGGCACTTTGGTGAGAGTTTTGGGGCAAGGCAGGAACACCCTGTTTTTAAACTCTGCCAATTTGCTGCCAATGTTTGTTTATGCTACAGAAAAAAACTGCTGCAATACAAACTTTAGCAATCCAAAGTTTTGTTTCCCTGTTAGTACTTTAAATACTTATTGGAGACTGTGCTGGTATTTTCGGGGTGAAAGGGAGAAATATATGGTTGCATTGCCAAGTTCTCTCTCCATCTCTATCTCATTCTCTGTTGCTATTTATTGTGTGAGTGCCTTTTTCTCTTTTACACTTTCCCATTTTGCTCTTTTATACACTGTCTCTGTGGCGCCTGTATTGCATTAACTCCAGGATGAACTTTGCAATGTAGTGAGTTGTGGTTCTATTCATCCTGCTTTCCTGGCTGAAGGTGGGTTGAGGTGAAAACATGAGGTTTTGAAGAAGGCAAAGTGTTTTTAAAAGTTTGGGGGGAGAGGCGGGAATATAAGAAAAGAAAGCCTTGTGTGTTAACTATTACTAGTAGGCTTATCTTGGAAACGAATTGAAGTTGGTCTGGCTGAAATTTCCACAACTTCCCAGATTTATTTATGTAAGTGTTTACAATTAAATGTTAGTGTGATAAACATCATTACCTGCATGATTGTCTGTGGTATTTTTCAATCATTTAAAAATTAAAATAATTTTGATATTCAAATGATTTTATTAAGTCTTTGTTCATTATAAATTTGCTTTCTTACGGAAAATATTTCTATGTCATTCAAGATATTATAGTTCAACATGGATTCCTGTTGCGTGTATATGAGTGATCTGTCTAATAAAGCACCATTACTTATCTTATTTTCTGCATTCTTATTTAAATGTCCTTTTGCTTGGATTATTTCTACTCTGTCTGAGAACCAAAACATGTGATGCTGGAAAAGCACAGCTGGTCAGGCAGCATCCGAGGAGCAGGAAAGTTGACATTTCAAGCACAAGCTCTTCATCATTCCTATGATTTTAAAAAGTTCCAAGTGCTGGAAGCCTACAATAAAAAACAGCAGGTGCTGGAAGTGCACAACATTTATATTAATATCTAATAGGTTAGCATTTCATGTGTAAATCATGATTATACCAAGTCTATTCTATGGATATATAGTATCTAAAGTTAAAGTCACCATCATCCGAGATGACTGTTCTCTCACACAGAGACCGACAACTAGAAGTGAGCTTTAACCAGAGGCTCACCACACCTCAGGTAAAGGTTGATCATGCAGGACCACCATGGTAAACTCAGCCAGTGCAGGAACTGAGCCTGTACTGTTGGCACCACTCTATGATATTGACCAGCTGTCCAGCCAACTGAGCTAATTAACCCTCACTGCAAGTATGCATCAAAGTATAACACATATAAAACAATATACAAAAGCTGCAAATGTGTAAATCAGAATGTATAATAGACACATTTATAGTGCACATATATTTAAGAATATATAATAGAGATCAATATGTACAAAATATAAATAACTACTAATATTCAGATATCAAAATACAATTAGTGAGCCAGTTGGTAACTTCACAAGTAGTTAGGTGTAAGTCTAAGATACTCCCTAGCAACAAGTGAAGTGGACATTGATTTAGATAACTTCTAATCAATCTGTTCAGGGATGCTATTACACCCTGCTGGAACAGTGGCTCAAAGGTAGGGACACTACCGCTGCACCAGAAAAGCCCTGGGCACCCAGTTACAATGAAATCCATAGTTTGCACAAGGTGCTCACAGTTATAGTGTTTGTTGTCTACCATCTTTCAAAGGTTCAAGAAATCACTGCATTTGCTGTGCAAGGTTCTGAAATGGTTCACTGTATACCATTGTTTCTGGGGTAGGCTAAAACCTGAGGAGGGCTTTGTGGCCAAGAGAGCACATCTCTTGAACATTATTAGCAGTTTCTTTTTATTCATAGGCTGGGTCAGCATTTGCTGCCTGTCCCTAGTTACCCTTAAGAAGATGGTGGTGAGTTGTCTTCTTGGTCTGCTGCAGTCCATTTATGTAGGTATAGCAACAATGCTGGGATTTTGACCCAGTGACACTGAAAGAATGATGATATATTTCCAAATTAGGATGGTGTGTGGCTCAGAGGGGAACTTGCAGGTGATGGTGTTCCCATGCATCTGCTGCCCTTGTCCTTCTAGATGGGAGGTTTCTGGGTTTAGAAGATGCTACCAAAGAAGCTTTGATGAGTTTCTGCAGTGTATGTTGTAGATAGTACACATTGATGGTAACATCACTTGTGGAGGGATTCGATGTTTTTGGATGGAGTTCTAGTCAAGTGGACTGCTTTGTCCTGAATGGTGTTAAGCTTCTTGATTGTTTCTGGAGCTGACCCATCTAGGTAAGTGGGGAGTATCCCATCACACTCCTGATTTGTGTCTTGCAGATAGTGGATAGGGAGTGTGTTAGTTGTGGCAGAGTTCTTAGCCTCTAACCTGCTCTTGTAGCCACTGTACTTAAAACTGGCTAGTCCAGTATCTAGTCATTAATGGTGAGATTACAGTTTTATCTTTCTTGAAAAAAAAAGGTTATTATTGTTCAATAAAGTATACTTACCTTATGTCCATTGTAACTCTGGACAACTAGAAAGGGAGTGATGCTTAGAAACATAACTCAATCTCAACTTAACATCTCTGGCCCATACTGTATGTGCCCAGCTTGTTGTCTCCTGAACAGCAGGCAATCTGCAAGTGGCATGTCTTTTCATCAGCACCAATATTACCCTCTCATACATGCATGTTTGTGTATCTCAGTGTCACCTTGTGTTTAACATTGAAAATAATTTGCCAAAATCTAACCCATGTAATACTTCAAAGTCTTATAAAAAGAGCCTCGTGATATTCACCCCTCAATTAGACACAGAACCCTGAGGCCTTTTCATGTTTGTCCAAAAGAATCAATAAAATCTTCAGATGGATAGATCAGCCCTCAGGCTTTGCTGAGCAATATTCAGCTGGTGCAGCAAATTAACACTTGCATAGCCAAGTGATTACTCATATTCATTCTCTCCAGTTCTGTTCATGAATTATGTTGATGAAGCTAGTTTGTAGCTCACACATTAACTGCAGAAAATAGATCTCTGTTCTCCCATTGAAAATGTACAAATTCTGAAAGGTAACATTAATACAGGTATAAGGCATGCAGTGCAAATGGGAGAAGTGCAGCATCAATAAAAAAGGGGGTGAATAGAGATCAAAGTTGAAACTTTATTGCTGGAACAGCACAGCAGGTCAGGCAGCATCCAGGGAACAGGAGATTCGACGTTTCGGGCACAGGCCCTTCTTCAGGAATGAGCAGAGAGTGTTCAGCAGGAGAAGATAAAAGGTAGGGAGGAGGGACTTGGAGGAGGGGAGTTGGAAATGTGATAGGTGGAAAGAGGTCAAGGTGAGGGTGATAGGTCGGAGTAGGATGGAGGCGGAGAGGTCAAGAAGAAGACTGCAGGACAGGAAGGCGGTGCCGGGCCGGAAGGATCCAGCTGAGACAAGGGGGGGGGAGGGGGATGAAGAAACTGGTGAAGTCCAAGTTCATCCCCTGCGGTTGGAGGGTTCCCAGTCGGAAGATAAGACGCTCCTCCTCCGACCGTCGGGTTGTTGTGGTTTGGCGGTGGATGAGTCCAATGACCTGCATATCCTCGGTGGAGTGGGAGGGGGAGTTGAAATGCTGTGCTACAGGGTGGTTGGGTTGATTCGTCCGGGTGGCCCAGAGGTGCTCTCTGAATCGCTCCGCAAGTAGGCGGCCTGTCTCCCCAATATAGAGGAGGCCACACCGGCTGCAGCGGATGCAGTAGATGATGTGGGTGGAGGCCCAGAGGTGCTCTCTGAATCGCTCCGCAAGTAGGCGGCCTGTCTCCCCAATATAGAGGAGGCCACACCGGCTGCAGCGGATGCAGTAGATGATGTGGGTGGAGGCCCAGAGGTGCTCTCTGAATCGCTCCGCAAGTAGGCGGCCTGTCTCCCCAATATAGAGGAGGCCACACCGGCTGCAGCGGATGCAGTAGATGATGTGGGTGGAGGCCCAGAGGTGCTCTCTGAATCGCTCCGCAAGTAGGCGGCCTGTCTCCCCAATATAGAGGAGGCCACACCGGCTGCAGCGGATGCAGTAGATGATGTGGGTGGAGGCCCAGAGGTGCTCTCTGAATCGCTCCGCAAGTAGGCGGACTGTCTCCCCAATATAGAGGAGGCCACACCGGCTGCAGCGGATGCAGTAGATGATGTGGGCGGAGGTGCAGGTGAATCTGTGGCGGATATGGAAGTTTCCTTTGGGGCCCTCCAACCACAGGGGATGAACTTGGACTACACCAGTTTCTTCATCCCCCCTCCCCCCACCTTGTCTCAGCCAAATCCCTCCAGCCCGGCACCGCCTTCCTGACCTGCAGTCTTCTTCTTGACCTCTCCGCCTCCACCCTACTCCGACCTATCACCCTCACCTTGACCTCTTTCCACCTATCACATTTCCAACGCCCCTCCTCCAAGTCCCTCCTCCCTACCTTTTATCTTCTCCTGCTGAACACTCTCTGCTCATTCCTGAAGAAGGGCCTGTGCCCGAAACGTCGAATCTCCTGTTCCCTGGATGCTGCCTGACCTGCTGTGCTGTTCCAGCAATAAAGTTTCAACTTTGATAT
>NC_057752.1:7788834-7797110 GCF_004010195.1 Chiloscyllium plagiosum
GCGGGGGGGCGGGGTTAGGCGTGGTGGCGGAACGCGGCGGGGGGGCGGGGTTAGGCGTGGTGACGGAACGCGGCGGGGGGGCGGAGACACATGCGGCGATGCGGTCCAAACGTAGATTGCTGACGTCACTGGGGGCGGAAGTAGCTGCGGCGACCACGCAGACAGAGTTCTTCCCCATAGCCGCAGAGGTCGCCAATCTGTTGGCGATTGTCTTCATGACGATCGCAGAGCAGGTTGTCTGTGCGGCGATCCCGGAGGCGGTTGTTTGGGCTGCGATCATGAAGTTGCGAGGTCGGTGGGGGCGGAAGTGACGTCATCGGCGGCAGCGTCTGCGGCTATTGCCGCGGGCGCTGTAGCGGCCGCGTGTGTAATGGCGCCGGACTGGTTTCGGAGGCCGATGGAAGTTTCTGGAACGGTTGAGGAATCCGGAGTTTGGGGGTAAGTGCATGAAAGTTTTTGGTACTTAGAGATCACGTGACCAACGACTGCCTCTATTATTATTGAACCGATGACCTCCCAGCTCAGAGGCAGATCAGTACCATTTGCCACAAGCCTCAATTATGACTTACTAATCAAACTGCAATTACCTATATCTGGATTTCCAATTAGCCATATATGGCTTTTAGCTAAAGTACTGGACAACATGATTTTAAGTTACTTTATTATTGACCCAGACAGGTTTATGTTCACTGATGAAGTAAGTTCAATGAAAATCCTTCCACATGCTACAAAAGACTACTTGTATAAGTCTAGGCTGCAGTTACACATCAATGACAACATTGGTACAAAAACGGTTTTGCTTTTCACAAACACTAGCACGGTCAGTACCAGATTTAATTTTGGAGCAAAGCAGACAGCGATTCCCTGGAGGATACAGCCCCCACTGTGCAATTCCAAATAAAGTCTAGCCCTGACATACAACATTTTTGTATCTATGCAAAGTGAAACTATTTGCACCAACAGTATTGTTATAGTTTCAAATGCAAATTTGATGATGCATACAGTCTCCCATAATGAGTGTAAGCTAGTCCCATCTCAATATATCTTAAAACCACATTTGATTTTGCTGTTTTACAGGGAGTTTCAATACCTGCAGTAATGGTTTAATAGTGTTGAGTCACATCGGTCCTTTCAAGATGAAATCTATTCCAGTCCCCAAGCTTTGGTTTTTAATAACAACAGAGGTGAAGACACCACATATCTCACAATAGCTTCAATTTTGATGTTCACTATTGAGATTATTTCTTCACATGGTTTCCTGTTAATCTTAGAAGCGCCCTTCCTCAATATTGCAAATTAACAACTCAGTTGACGTGATTTGTTCCTTCACTGAAGCTGACCAATATTGCTCAGTTCGGATTAAGGTTTACTAAAAGGATGCTAGAGACATTCCTAATTGTTTACCATTAATAGCTATACAGGTCGTATCCATTTGCCAAAATATTATCACACTACAGTTGGAGATTACTTTCTGACCTGTTCTCCATACTATTAAAGATAATTGAGGTTGCTTGTAATGTAAATAAATCCAATTATGTTAAAAATATATCAAAGTGCAGGGGTCAACATTGTGATCCATTACCTGACAAGTTATTCTGTGACACACACATACTGATTTTAGACATTATTCAGTATATTTTGGTGTGAGTAAGTTGTGCTCCTTCTGTGAAACTGTCTATAAAAAAAGATAAACATTGTCTTTCCAGTCAAGTAGGTCCATCTGAATTTACTGCTTAGGCTAGACAGGAAGAGCAGATCCTTTTTTTTAAGCTGGGGTAGATTTGTCCTTTCCTCAGAATATTTACAGACAGTTCTGAAAAACATATTTTGATTTACACCATTCAGGCTACCAATGGCCTGTTGAATGCACTCAATACTTTTGTGGATAACTGGAATCCCGGGTAAAATTGAAAAAGGAATCATTAGATGATACAGATGGATATCTCTCAAGAATACTTTGTATTCAAGTGTCTCTTGCATTAATGATTGACTTCTTACAGGGCAGTATGGTTCAGAGCTACAGTCCAGTTTACTGCTGTTTAGTAACCTTCTGCACACCACTTAAGTGTTCCACAGATTGCACCTATCCTGCTATACCCATGTTATTATGTCATTGAACTGATAGTGCAGGTAAGTGCATGGACGTCAAATACCTCTGGATTATGATGCTACAGTGATGCCCAGATAGTACTATTCTAAGAAGCAAGAGAATAATAGAAAGAGGATGTCTCCAAAAATGAGTGGAGCATAATGAGTTCTGATTGATGTGGCCTATGGCATGATGCATGCCAGAATCGGGCAATAAGTACAGTGAGGCCCATCTCGATGTCAAGATCATCTCACTCCATCTTTTAGGCTTTTCACAAGTGGCATGGCAAGATTCTTGCTCGGCAGCAGCAAGCTGTCAATCGACACTCATTATTGATTGTTAAACATTTTGTAAATGCCACACCTTGTCTCAGTAATATTCAGAATCCCATCTTAACAAACTCACTAAACAAGCTTGATGTTGGGAAAACTTGACATGCAAATCAGAGCAGATACCTGGTGACTTCAGTTCGCCACTTGCTCCAAACGACCTCCTCATTGGAAACCAAGCACAAACACATTCCATGAGCACCAGCCACATTCACCCCACATTCACAGACATTGGCATCTGACATTTGCCAGCTGCTAAGAACCCTCATGGCATATCTCTGATCCACTGAAAGGATTTTTCTGCACTTTGGGCTACACTGCTAACTCTGTATGCTCCAGGTCACACATCTACCTCATGGACTGCACCATGATGCATCTCCAGGCTCTTAATTCACTGTCATAGCATTCATTCACTCTGAGCCCACCTGGATGCTCATAGCATCCCTGCCTTTCATTGCCTTGCCTTTTGGCACTTTGCTCCTCAGCTAGAGATACCAAGCTCATATTACTGCTCTCTTGCTGTTTAGTGCTGATACAAAGTCAGGAAGGTTGTCATGTTTGTCAGCAGGCCTCTATCAAATCAAGGGAAATAGTCTTTGTTCAGTGGATCCTGGCCCAGTAGGACAGGAACTGCCTCCAAGGGCCAGTCCAAAATCTGCTTAGGGTAGTCAGAGTTGGGATATTCTCCTTATAAGGGATGAGGAGCTAAATGACAGGCAGCACACCACCCAGCTTGACTCTTTCTGCCCTATTGTGGGCTGTTATCCTCATGGAATGAGAGGTGGACAGAGAGAGAGAGAGACAGACAAACAGACAGATATTAAGGAGCTGAATGTAAGTGGCACAGCTGTCATTTTTATTGCAGGTGGGGAGGTGTCCCAAATGAATGAATAGGCAGGGCTTTAGGGCATACTGGGTTAGTGGTCTCAGGGTTTGGGTGGGTGACAGCAAATGAGGGCAGATGTTGCAGGCAATAGTGAAAGTGGTAGGTTTTGACCTATGGTGGGAATTGGGTTATGAGTGTGAGGTATTGAAGAGAAGATGATGGCACTTACACTGGCAGAGTGAAGAATGCAGTTCATTCCACCAGATGGCTTAGACTGTTTTAATCTGGGTGGCAGCCCAAGAGTGGGCTGGCATGGTCTGGTGTCAGTGGCATTCATTGCCGGTCTGGGGGAAGAGGGCATCTCCTATCTGCACTAGCCCCTTCCAGCAGGAACTCCAGGTCTCTGCCCACATCATAGGGCACCGATTTCCCCCTCGTTTGCCATATCCAGGACAAATGTTGGGAACTGTGCAGGACAACTCCATACTTGTCTGGGTACAAAGGGAGTTGGTGAATTTTGGGATTTCTGGTAAGCAATAAGTTGTTCCAGGAATAGTACATGGTAAGATGTGTCCAGAACCAGATGGGAGGGATGCCAGAGGGACATGGTCGGTAGTTCATGAGGCAAGTTTGATCAAAGATTTGGTGAGAAAACCTGCTTGGCCTGGCTGCAAAAAAATGCTCCAAAATCTTCACACAATTCAGACTTGGCCAAAAGAAAATGCAAGATTCAGCCCGCTGACTCTGATTAGATGTCATAGAAGCCAGTCAGGAACTGGAGTATGATGCCAAAGATGAAATAACTCCACAGAGGCCAGTATGCCGTCACCAAGTCACCTTTCATTGATACATGGAGAGTCCTTGACACTGAGCCTGCTCTCAGAGGGAACAGAACCTCTGACATTCCAGATTAACAGCCCCAATCAAGAAACTCACACTCTAAGTCCACCTGGCCAACCTCATGACAATCATTACATCTGTCCCCCGGGTCTGAGGACATAGACCAGTTCATTTTTTTGTGGCTCCTCCTGGGGTATTTTAGCACCAGGTCAGGTTCTTCCAACTCTGCCTCTGACACGAGCGGTTTGTAATGCACGTTAGCTCGCCTCTTGTGTCCGGAGCCTCTCAGAAGAAATTTATTCTCCTCTTCAGGCAGCAAAGATATCGAGATGGTAACATCTGCCACATCCATTTTAGATTGAGGGAGTAGGAGAACCCATTGGTTCTGGAACGTCAGAAAGGCAGTTGAGAAGCCGGGTGTGTTTCGCTCCCATGCTGCAAGTTTGCAGATTTCATGTGGGCCACATGCTTATTGACAGTCGCACCCACCTGAACTTTATACGTCACTGGACCTGATCTCACATTGACCATGCCTCATACTCATGCAGTACCATTCCTGTATTCATAGAGTGATAGAATCATTCGGCACGGAAAAAAAACCCTTCAGTCCAACCAGACAATGCCAAATATAATCCCAAACTAAACTATTCACACCTGCCTGCTCCTAACCCATATTCCTCCAAACCTTTCCTATTCATGTACTTATCTAAGTGTCTTTTAAATGTAACTGTGCCTACATCCACTATTCCGTCAGGAAGTTCATTCTGCATGTGAACCATCATCTGTGTAAAAACTTTTCCCCATGTCTTTTTTAAATCTCTCGCCACTCACCTTAAAAATATGCCACCTAGTCTTGAAATACCCCATCCTAGGGAAAAGACACCTACCATTAACACTACTATACTCTTTATAATTTATAAACCTCTATAAGGTCTCCTCTCAACCTCCTACACTCCAGTGAAAAATGTCCCAAATTATCCAGGTTTATTTACTTTTGCACCGAAGATAGATGGCACTGGATGGGCCTTGCAGAATTGTGGAATTGCTTCCTGGTCAACATTGTTATGACATGGAGGCGAACCTCTCTGTTAATTAAACCAAACACCAAGAAAAGCTTGCCTCACCTCAATCTGTTAAATATGAGTGATAGAGAACTCCCAAATTTCACTATTTGAAGAAAATGGCATCAATTTATTTTCTAATTCCAAAAGTGAACATTAAACAAAAACTATTCACAAATCTAAGCTCCTCCCCTTTCTCTTAACTATCTTCCTCCAACTCTATAACAATATGCTGTTCCAATAAAACACTTATTAAAATCACATCAACTTAATTTCAAAACTACACAATCTACGTCTTCTGTGTCTTCACTCTTCTAGCTACTGATCTTCCTGGGTTGTTTTCTTTCTTTTTACTGCAAGTATGTTTCACATGAAAAGGTACCTTTGATAGAGAGTGTTTCCTACTTTCTTGGAGAGCAAGATGTTATATTGGCACTTAGCTCTTCTGGCTCTATAGCAGTTGTCAAAATGTCCTCATTCTTATACCCCCAATAACAGATTGTCTCATTGAATTTATTGTTTTGCCAACATTGAATCAAACTCGATTGGGTTTTAGTATCCTGTGGCATAAACTGGTTCAATTTGAATTGTTGTCAAAACAGCAACCAAAACTCAGGTATCCATTTCACAGCCAAATGTTACATATTTTCAATTTTCCAGTAAACTTTGGCTCTGCCATCCAGTCATATACACAGGTGCTTGTAATCTCTCAGGTCAGAACAGCATTCCCTCTCGCTTAAAAATACAATACACACCTTCAACTTCATAACAACACGCAAGGTTGCCTTGGCTCCTTTGACAGTTTCTCCAGGTATTTAATCAGGCAGCTATTTTCAAATCAAGAAATGTACAGCTAATACAAGTGAATCTTTTTCAACCAATTTCTCCCCATCAAGCTTGGGCCTGAGCCTTTCACTACAATCAGTGGGAACTGTACCAGCTGCTTCTCATAAGAAACATGAATTGAAGTTGTTCCCTTAATCTGTAAAGGTTCCCCGGTATAGTTTTTCAGTTGAGCTGAGGTCTTGCTCAAACTTAAGGATAGGAGTCCAGAGTGAATTTTGTTAATGACTGGTTGTGCAATCACTGAAACTGCTGTGCTAGTATCGTCCTCCATTAGAACTGGTGACCATTTAACCAGACATTTATTTTGATTTGTTCCAATTTGAATGTTGCTCAGTAATTTAACTCAAACCAGAGTCCTCCCTAGGCCCTATACTTTGTGAAAGTCTCCTCTGGCCCTCAACTACCAATCACAGCCAGCGCCTAACAGATGTCTGTGCTCAAGACAAATACACCTGAAGCCACACTACTGGCATCTACCTGACAATGTGGAACATTCCTTAGTATATCCTGTACACAAAGAGCAGGTCAAATACAACCAGGCCAATTACCACCCCATCAGTCTACACTCAATCATGGAAGGAGTCATCAACAGTGCTATCAAGTAGCATCGGCTCAGCAATAACCTGCTCAGTGACGCCCAGTTTGGGTTCCATTAGGGCCACTCAGCTCCTGACCTCATTACAGCCTTGGTTCAAACATGGACAAAAGAGCTGAATTCCAGAGTGAAGAGTGACAGCCCCTGACATCAAGGAGCCCTAACAAAACTGGACTCAATGGGTGTCACGGGCAAACTGTCTGCTGACTGGAGTAATACCTGGCACAAAGGAAGATGACTGTGCTTGTAGGAAGTCAGTCATCTCAGCTCCAGGACATCTCTGCAGGAGTTTCTTCAGATAGTGTCCTTAGTCCAACCATCTGCTTCATCAATGATCTTCTCCCCATCATGAAATCAGAAGTGGGGATGTTCGCCGATAATTGCACAATGATCAGCACCATTCGCAACTCCTCAGATAGTGAAGCAGTCCATGTTTAAATGCAACAAGATCGGGACAATATCTTGTTTGCGCTGAGATGTGTCAAGTAACATTCACACCACACAAATGCCTGGCAGTGACCATCTCCAACAAGACAAGACCTAACCATTGTCCCATGGCATTCCAAGACATTGCCATTAATGAATCCCCCATCATCCACATCTTAGGGCTTACCATGGACCAGAAACTGAACTGGATGAGCCATATAAATATTGTGGCTATAAGAGCAGGTCAGAGGCTCGAAATACTGCAGCAGGTAGCTCATCTCCTGACTCCCCAAAGCCTGTCCACCATCTATAAGTTGGGAGTGTGATGGAATACTCCCCACTTGCCTGAATGGGTGCAGCTCCAACAGCACTCAAGAAGCTTGACACAGAACAAAGCAGCCCGCTTGATTGGCACTGCATCCAAAAGCATCCATTCCCTCCACCACTGATGCTTAGTAGCAGCAGTGTGTACCACCTACAAGATGTGCTGAAGAAATTCACCAAAGATCCTCAGACAGCACCTTCCAAACACCTGAACACTTTCATCTAGAAGGACAAAGGCAGCAGATACATGGGAACACCATTACCTACAAGTTCCCCTCCAAAACAATTACTGTCCAGATTTGAAAATATATCACCATCCCTTCAATGTCATTGGGTTAAAATCCTGGAACTCCTTTCCCGAGAACATTGTGTGTGCGTCTACAGTGCATTGACTGCAGTAGTTTAAGATGGCAGTTCACAACAACCTTCTCAAGGGTAACCAGAACTGGCCAATAAATGTGAACCCAGCCACCAATGTCCACATCCCCTGAATGAATAAAAAAATGTATTGGGTGGAATCTCATAGGCATCTGAGCAAAGTAGGCTATGGCGAAATGTTTGGCAGAATCGGACAAGAAGTCCGACCAGGCTGATCTCAACATAGTTAAAAATCGCACAACACCAGGTTATAGTCCAACAGGTTTAATTGGAAGCACACTAGTTTTCGGAGCATCGCTCCTTCATCAGGTGGTAGCGGAGGGCTCAATCCTAACACACAGAATTTATAGCAAAAATTTACAGTGTGATGTAACTGAAATTATACATTGAAAAATTGATTGTGAAGCCTTTCATCTGTTAGAATACAGCGATAGTTTCACTTCTTTCATGTGTAAATCACAAAACCTTTTTTTAAAAAGTTGCATTCTCGGGTTAGCTGTTAACAATGGTGATAGCTAGACAATATGTTGAAGGTGTTGGCCCCCTGTGTTCTCTGTCTATG
>NC_057752.1:7797146-7801441 GCF_004010195.1 Chiloscyllium plagiosum
TGTGTGTGTGTGTGTATGTGTGTGTGTGTAGTGAGTGCAGAGTGTCTTAAGTCTGTGAGGGGGTGCATGTGAGAGTGTGGGAGCGTGTGTGTCTGTAAGGGGGTGAGTGAGTGTCTATGTGCGCGTCTGTGTGTATGTGTGTCCGTGTGTACGTGTGTATAGGAGTGCTTGTGAGTGTGTGTGTGTGTAGGAGTATCTGTGCGAGTGTATAGTGCAATGGTGGTCACCTGTAGTGTGACATGAACCAAGGTACCGGTTGAGGCCCTCCTTATGGGTACCGAACTTAGCTATCAGCCTCTGCTCGGCCACTTTCCTCTGCTGCCTGTCCCGAAGTCCACCTTGGAGGATGGTCACCCGAAGGTCCGAGGCTAAATGTCCTGGACCACTGAAGCGTTCCCCAACTGGGAGGGAACCCTCCTGTCTGTTGATTGTTGTGCGGTGCACAACCCTGTCATGGTAGGCGCTGCAAGACGTGTCAGAGTGTGGACATAGATACAACCATTACGCATGGGGACACCTCCCACCTTGTACATGGCAGGTACTCATGTGACTCAGCCAATGTTGTCTATCTTATACGTTGCAGGCAAGGATCCCGGAGGCATGGTACATTGGGGAAACCGAGCAAAGGCTACGACAACGGATGAATGGGCACCGCACAACAATCAACAGACAGGAGGGTTCCCTCCCAGTTGGGGAACACTTCAGTGGTCCAGGACATTCAGCCTCGGACCAACCCCCAACCCAGACAGACAGACACACACACACACACAGACAAAGACAAAGACCCATATACACACATATATTTTGTGGGGTGAATTAGTACTTGCAAGGTTACATTGTATTTTGCTCAAAAACTGCATGCATTCATGTAGAACTCTGAGCTCAAAAACTGCATGAATTTATGTAAAACTCCGTTATCTCACTTTTTAGATTAGAATCAATCTAAACATCATGGCATAGACAGAGAACACAGGGGGCCAACACCTTCAACATATTGTCTAGCTATCACCATTGTTAACAGCTAACCCGAGAATGCAACTTTTTTAAAAAAAGGTTTTGTGATTTACACATGAAAGAAGTGTCACTGTATTCTAACAGATGAAAGGCTTCACAATCAATTTTTCAATGTATAATTTCAGTTACATCACACTGTAAATTTTTGCTATAAATTCTGTGTATTCAGATTGAGCCCTCCGCTACCACCTGATGAAGGAGTGTTACTCCGAAAGCTAGTGAGCTTTCAATTAAAACCTGTTGGACTATAACGTGGTGTGAGATTTTTAACTTTGTACACTCCAGTCCAACACCGGCATCTCCAAATCACAATCTCAACATAGAGAGCATATTTTCCCATCATTTATGCTTTTCACAAGCAGTGTGGTGAGTTTCTTGCTAAGCAGCAATGACTTACCAATTAAGGGAGATTATAGCTTGTTAAATGCCTTATGATGACCCAACTCACTTCATTAGTATTTAATTTTCTCTCTTACCAAACTTGTCAAACAAGCTCAACATTGTAAATTCTAGACATAGAAATCAGAGCAGATGCCTGGTGAATTCAGCTCACTGCTTGCGCCAAACAACCCCCATGTTGGACATGAGGTACCAACATCTCAGGACACGCTCCATGGTCACCAGCTACAGACACCGGCATCCAATATGTGCTAGTCTGTGAGAACCCTCATGGCACATCTCCGATTCTCTTACAGGACACTCTTACAGGTGGCTCATCAATGCCCCACCTCAGACTGTACTGGTAACTCTCAGTAATGCTGCAGCAAGGACACTGTGTGCTCAGGGACACACCAGGCTATATCTCCAGCCTGTTCACTCGCTGTCATAGCGCTCACTCACTCTGAGTCAACCTGGATACTCACAGGATCCCTTTCTTTCAGTACCTTTGTGTACTTTCCCCCCTCAGCCAGAGATATGAGGCTTCTGTCTTGATGTGCTGTTTAGGGCAGATACAAAGGAAGGAAGCCTATCATGGTTGTCAGCTGTCTTCAGTCAAGTACAGAGAGATAGCCCTAGCTCAGGGGGTCCTAGCACAGTAAGTCAAGGGCAGCCTCTGATACCAGTCCAGGGCCTTGGACATGGTCAGTCAGCAACTTGGGATACTCAGAGCCGGGATGCTCTCCACATAAAGTGCGAGAAGCCGAGTGTGGGCAGTCCAACACCTGTCTTAACTCTTTCAGTCCTACTGTGGGCTGTTTTCCTCCTGGAGTGAGAGAGGGGCAGTACAGGATGATGAAAGTGGATGGTACAGCAATTACTGTTGGTACAGGTGTCCTTAGTGAGTGAATGAGCAGTGCAGAGGACATGCAGGGTTAGCAATGTTAGGGGGTTGGGGTTGGTGACAGTGAATGAGGGAAGATATTGCAGCAGTAGTGAGAGTGGGAGAGCATGAGCCTGGGTGGGAGGTGGGTACAGGAGCAGAGAGAGACAGTGGGAGTGTGAGGTATCAGATAGAAGATGGCAGCACTTACACTGGCTGGGTGGGGAAGGTCACTGACCTTCTTCCTACTGCCCTGGGCATTCCTCCAGATGCTAAGATTGTTTTAACCGGGACCAAGTTGGTCTGGTCTCACCTTGGTGGCATTCACTGCTGGTTCTGGGGAAAGAGGAAGTCCTGTCTGTGCACTACCCCATTCAACAGGTCCTCCAGGTCCCTGCTCACACAGCAAGGCACTGATTTCCTCCTGTCTGCCATGTCCAGGATAAATGTTGGGAATTGTGCAGACTGCAGCTGGCAGATTGGAATGTACTTCTCTGAGTATATACGGACTTTTAAAGATGATGTGGGCACAATGGATGCAGTAAATTCTCGGATATTCAGTAGGTAGTGATTTGTCCCGGGCATGGTCCATGGGAAGATGGATCCAGAATCGGACATGATGGACTCCATTGGGGTAAGCAGCTCGTGACGTGAGTTTAGTAAGACACTGTGAGAAAGCTTGCTCAGTCTTGTGGCAAGAATCCCTCCAAAAAACTCGACTCAACTTGAATGTAGCCAAAGAAATCGTAGGATTCAGCACAAAAGCTTTGATAAGAATAGGGTTCTATAGATTCTGAATATAAATTCTTCTGACTTTGCAAAAAGTACTTCTTGATATTGGATTTTGGGCGTTCATCTTCCCACTGTTAATTATTAGTATAGCTGGTGGATCGTTGTGGATTACTCCCCAGTGAACTAAGTCGGATCTGCTTCTTCTCCTGGCTTAATGGGACAAACTGCAAGATTGAAAGGTTAACTCAGATCTCTGGAACTTCAAAATAATGAAACAAATGAGGCTTGCTCTTAAAATCAGAAGAATGGATGGAAGAAAAAGTCTGCAATGAATCAACATTGCTCTTAACCCTCTCAATTCCAGATGCCATTTTTTTTTCCAGGGTCATTCCCCACTTGTGATCTTTGTTAAAGCCTTTCAATGCTTGTCCCCCCCCGCCCCCCCCACCCTTCACCACTGACTGCAGCCAGTCTTATTCAATGCCCTGAATATACATCAGTTGAGGACCATTCTCACATTGCCCCTTTCCAAATTCCCACTCACTGAAAGGTTTATTCAAACAAGACCCATGCCTGTAATATTGAAAGTGCCTCCAAGTCCTCAACTTTGTTGCATTTATGGCTTGCTACTTCATCCCGAGCCACCTCTGTAAAAATCAAGGGTACTGCGTCAGAGAAGGAGAGAGATAAAAGGGAGAACCCGAGATCAGAAAGTAAGGGATAGAATCAAGAATAACGGAAAGAGAAGAGAAACACATACAAAGCTGGAAATAACTCAGCCAAATTTTTGATTGAGAATCACAGTTCAATTTGAGTTTATTAAACACCCTGCTGTTCGTGTCTATATGCACAAAATCCTATTCAACCCACTGTGCTCACTAACCTGTATTGGTTCCCAGTCTGTCAACCTTTAAAAATTGTCATCCTTGCTTTCAAATTCCGATAGCCTCACCCTTGACATCTTTTCATTCTTCTTCAGTCCCATAACTCTCCAAGGTCTTTTTGCTCCAATTCTGGCTTCTTGCACATTGCTAATTCTAATTGCTCCACAATTGGCAGCTATGCCTTCAGTTGTCTAGGCCCAAATTGATGGAATTATCTCCCTAAACTGCAACATTGCTCTCTTTCCTCCTTTAGGATACTCCATAAAACCTATCTCTACTACTTGTCCTAATAGCTCCAAATGTGATTCAGTGTCAATTCTTGCTTGATCTCACACATCTGAATCAGCTTAGAAGATATTACTACTTTAACAAGTACTAGTTATTGTTAAAAACTGTGATTGAGC
>NC_057752.1:7801941-7802926 GCF_004010195.1 Chiloscyllium plagiosum
GCAATGTCTACCGCTCTGCTATCAACAAAGCCTGTTGACTCTCCTTAATCAGTCCTTGCCATTCTAAATGTATATAAATCCGGTCCCTCAGAATCCCTTCCAACCACCATTGATGTCAGGTTCACCCATGTAGAGTTCCCTGGCATTTCCTTACCACCTTTCTTAAATAATGGCACCACATTTGCCACTCTCCAGTCGTCTGGTATCTGTCCCGTGGTTGTTGATGATACAAATATCTCAGTAAGGGGCTCAGCAATTTCTTCCCTAGCTTCCCTCAAAGTTCTGGGATATTCCTGATAAGGTCCCAGGAATTTATTTACCTTTATGTGTTTTAAGAACTCCAGCACCCGCTCTTCTGTAATATGAACTCTTTTCAAGACATGTCTTTTTATTTCCCTAAGTTCCCTAACTTCCATATCCTACTCTACAGTACATACTGATACAAAATATGTGTTGGATGAGGCAAATATCTTCTGTAGTTCCACACATAGATGGCCTTGATGATCTTTAAGGGGCCCTATTCTCTCCTGTTCTCAACAGCAATGTTCTCAACCATTGCGATTACAAAAAAAAAATGAGTGTTAAAAAAAAACAAGGGAGCTGTCCTCTGAAATGATCTTAGCTTGCTTCTTTCCTTTGAAATACCTAACTACCTTGCTCTGGAGAGAATATTCCGGGTTAGGCAGATATCTAGTGTGCTGCCTGAAAGAGAGATGTGCCATCCCACTGACTCTCAGGAAGAAGGTATTAAAAACAGTCTAACTCCTGAGCAACTATTAAACTGACCCCACACTTACCTTACACAGATCAAATTCCACCTTCCCCAAACCACTTACACCCGAGAGAGAGATATGACACACACCTTGCCCCCATAGAACCCACTTTCCCCTGCTCCAGACCTGAACCCCCTTTCCCCTGCTCCAGACCCGAACCCCCTTTTCCTCCCTGCTCCAGATCTGAACCCCCTTTCCCTCCCTGCTCCAGA
>NC_057752.1:7803091-7811384 GCF_004010195.1 Chiloscyllium plagiosum
CCTACCCTCTCATCACCCATTCAGACCCGATCCCCCTTTCACCCATCTGGAGCTGATACTCCTTCTCCCGCTCCAGACCTAAATCTCAGCTTACCCCTGCAAACTGAACCCCTACATCCCCCACCTCCACTGCCACTCACTTCCACCCCTGTCTCTGCAACAGGACCCAGATATTCCCATCTAGCTGATCTTTCCCAACTTTGCTAGACTCAATTCCTTCCCTCTCCCACCCACCTAATTGAAACACAGCATCACTTACCTTACCCCCTTGATATTTTGCACCCTAGCACCCTGCTTCTCTTACACTTGGTACCCCCCTTCTACCCAGCTGGCACCCTATCTCCCTGGCAACCTGTCCCTAGCGCTCTACTCCCATCCAATTGGCACTCAATGCACCTGGCACCCTTGCATCTATCCAGCCAGCATCCCAATTGCCTGGCACCCTACCTTCTGAGCTCCCAGCCTTACACTTACCTTTGAGGGGAAAGCACCAATGGAGAGCCTATGGGTGAAACTGAGGAACCTGGTAGCAGCTCAGAAGTGTTAGATCAAATAAATGCTCAAATTAGGCAACTGCGTAGCAGAGAGAGAGTAGTATTAATGGGGGGTTTTTAATCTTAACATAGACTGGGAAAAACAAACCCGCACTGGCCAGAAAAGTTGTGAATTGCTAAAGTATATCCAGGACAGTTTCCAAAGGCAATATGTCTTGGATGTGACAAAGCACAAGCAATATTGGATCCAGTAATGAGCAATGAGTTATGGACAACAGTGGGTTATGGGTGGCATGGTGGCTCAGTGGTTAGCACTGCTGCTTCAAGGCACTAGGGAGCCAGGTCCAATTCCAGCCTCAGGTGACCGTCTGTGTGGACTGTGCACATTCTCCCCATGTCTGCATGGGTTTCCTCCGGGTGCTCCGGTTTCCTCCCACAGTCCAAAGTTTTGATGGTTAGGTTTATTGGTTATGGCAAATTGCCCTGTCATGTCCAGGGATATGGAGGCTAGGTAGATTAGTTGTGGAGTTACGGGGATATGGTAGGGATCTAGATGGGATCCTCTTTGGAGGGTTGGTGCTGAATGGCCTCCTTCTGCACAGTAGGGATTCTAACGAGCCTGATTTCATTAGTAACCTAGTTGTTTATGAGCACTTGTCAAATAGCAATCCTAACATGATTGAGTTTGGTAAGAGATAAGCAAAGACCGGATCCTAGAATTTGGATTTAAGTAAGGCAGACTTTAACAGGATGAGACAGAGACTGTCCACAGTAAACTCAAGAAGCTCGACTGAGAGAGTAAACAACCGAGGAACAGTGGAGGGCGTTCAAAGAATCTACAATGTTATTCAGAAGTAGTTTGCACCCATGAAGGAAGTGCTCCATCTCACAAAACATATTTGCCATGGACATGTGAGGTGGTAAGGGACAGCATAAAATTAAAAGAAAGGGCTTATAAAAACACAAAGAACAGTACAGATCCCACAATGGGACAGGTACCAAGACCAACAAAGGGCTACAAGGCAACTTATACAAGTGGTTAAACCGGATTATTAAAGGAAACTTGTAAAGCTTACAAAAGGCAATAAGAAGAAATTTAGTAGTTACATAAAGTGAAAGTATCTGGTTAAGTGTATTATTGGTCCACTGAAGGCTGAGAGTGGGAATATTGTCAATGATGATGGGGAAATGGCAGATATACCGAATGATTATTTTCCTTCAGTATTCACAGCAGAAAAGGATAGCTTACCAGAAGTCCCAAAGAAATTAACAGAGGATCAGGTACAGGGTCGAAATAAAATTGGCTCAAGTAAATCATCAATAATGGGGAAATTAATCTGAAGAGTGACAAATCCCCCGGACCTGATGGTTTCTGTCCGGGGGCATTAAAGGAGGTAGGAAAGCACATTGCTAATGTCCTAACCATAATCTCTCTAAATTTAGGAGTTGTACCTCTGGATTGGAAATTTGCTCATGTCACTCATCTCTTTAAGAAGAGTACCAGCGGGAAACCAAGAAATTAAATACCAGTTAGCCTAACATCTGTGGTTGGGAAATTGTTGGAGTCTATAATCAAAGATAGGGTAACTGATTACTTTAAAAAATTTCAGTTACAGTCAACCTGGATTCATGAAGGGTAGGTGATGCCTGACAAAACTGCATAGAGTTTTTGAAGAGGTAACAAAGGTGGTGGACAGAGGTAAGTCAATGCATGTTGTTTATATGGACTTCCAGAAGGCTTTTGATAATGTGCCACAAGAAACTGTTAGCTAAAATGGAAGCCCACAGCACTGAGGCCAAATTCTTGACATGGATAGGAAATTGGTTAAGTGGCAGGAAGCAGAATTGGATTGATGGGTAGGCACTCAAATTGGCAGGATATGAATAGTGGTGCCCTGCAGGGATCTGTGTCAGAGCCTCAATTATTCACAATATTCATTAAAGACTTGGATAGTGGCATAAAAAGTCAAACATGCAAATTTGCTGCCAACATAAACGAAGGCATCATTGTAGACAGTGTTGACGACAGCATAAAATTACAACAGGATATTGATAGATTAGGTGAATGGACAAAGCTGTGGCAGATGGATTTTGATATAATCAAGTGTGAAGTTATCCATTTCATACTGAGAAAGGATAAATCAGTGTATTTTTTTAGAATGCACAAAGTTAAATACAGTGGATGACCAATGCGATTTGGGGGTTCAGATGCACAACTCTTTAAAATGCCCTGAGCAGGTGCAGAAAATAGTCAAGGAGGCTAATTGGGGAGATTCAAGATGGCAGCAGTCTGAACAGTCTGCTGTGTTGGGCTGTGTGCCATATCCTATGCCAAGGTGGGCTCCTACGCCACTCCCCCAACCATTAGTCACCCCTGAGGAAAGTCTAGTTTAAAATAAGTCGAATACCTATAGCCCCTTTAAATCAGGGTTTAGAAGGTCTGGAGCTGATATGAAGACATCAAAGGGAAAGGCCGAGAGGAATGCAGCAAGCAGGGCACTCCCTTACTATATCGGATACAACCATTACCTTTACTCCCGTGGCGGCGCCCTTGAGTTCAATGGAGCAGCAGCAGTTACTAATGGAGTTTACAAAATTCAGTGAAAAGATCACGGGAGCGCTGGGACCAATCACTGCCATGCTGGCAAAGCATGAGCAGGAGATCTGGACATTGGCTCAGCGCATGGAGGCTGTGGAACAGAGGACTGCGGCCATGGAGGCTGCAACTGAGAACTCTGAGGGGCAGGTCCAAACCTTGGAAGGCCAGGTTCAGGCCATGCAGGAACAAGTAGACGACCTTGAAAACCAAGGTCGGAGAAAAACATCTGCGGATCTTGGGCTTATCTGAACGTGAAGAAGGTGAAAACCTTGCTGACTTCCTCAAGGGATGGCTTCAGGATGTTGCTGGACCCGGAGATCGAGTCAGGCCAGGTGAGTGTGGAGCGGGCCTAGATCACAATGAGCAGGTCTGGGCCGGCCCAGCACCCCACCCGGTCCCAGCGTGACTCCGGCATTATAAGGAAAAGCATTTAATAATAGAAATAGCCAGAAGACTGGGAAAAGATCCTTAGGCTTTGGCTTATAAAGGCTCAAAAGTAATGCTTTTTCATGACTGTTCTGGGGTTTAATTAAGAAAAGACCTTTGATGGTGCAAAGAAAAAACTGAGAGATTTAAACATTCAATGCTCTCTGAGGTACCCGGCAATGCTATGTTTCAGTTATGGGGGAACTGTCTACAACTTTGATTCAGCAGAAAAAGTAAAAGAATTTTTGGACTTGCTGTAATGATAGAGTTTGACCGAGAAGGAAGGAAGAAAAGAGACAATGGCATTATAACTTTTTTTTGTATCTTCTTTCTCTTTGTTCTTTTCCCTTTTGGGGTTTCGGGATTTATAAGCATGATATTACTCAGGTGTAAAATCCAGTGTGTTTTATATTATACCTGTTTTAAGGTTATTAGTTATTCTATTGTTCTGTTTTGATGGGTGAGGGGTGGTTACTCCTTTGATGTAAAGATGTGTGGGGTTGAGATATGGAGGGAGAGGGATGGGTTAGCTAAGTGGTGGGAGTGTAAATAATAATATATGCTTTTTTCTTGCTTGGGTTTGGGGCACAGCCTCAACTGGAAGATGTGAGGATGGCAATGAGGTTGGGAGTGAATGCTCCCTATGGGCAAGGGGGGGGGGCAGGGTGGGGGCGCAAATCTCTGGAAATTTGTGCTTTTCGTTAAATTAGGGGTAGAGGTTAGTTTTTTTTTAGTTTGGTAGTTCTGGTAGTGTTTGTAGGAATAGTTTTCAGATTTGATAAAGTCTGTTTTTTCTCCACTCATCGTACACTGAATGGGCTTCTTCCTCTCGGTGGTCTCTGGGCTGTAGTGTGCAGTCATGACTAGTGATCTGTTCAGGTGGTGCACCTGGAATATAAAGGGGAGCCACTCCCCCATTAAAAAGGAAAAAGGTGCTCTCAAATCTTAAGGAGGAAAGGGCTGACATTGCGCTGTTGCAAGAGACTCATAGGGAATACCTGAAGTTACAGCAGGGGGGGAATATGATAGGATATTCTTTTCCTCCTTTAACTCTAAAAGCAGAGGTATGGCCATGCTGGTATGAAAGAACCTCCCATTTCAGGTGACAGATCAAATCAGGATGAATATGGATGCCTCATCATTCTCAAGGCATTGATACATGGAGAAGAGTATGGCATCCTGAATATTTACTGCCCCACCAGCGCACCTGCTCATATTTTTAGTTGATGCAGTTTCTAAGTTAATGGCTCTTGGGGTGCACCCTACAAGTCACATATAGAACGATGTGGAGGCACTCAGTTAGTACCATATACCATCTGCAGAGAGGGAATGCCTTGGGGAATACGGAAAGACTTCATGAGATTTGGAATCAGGAGTTCAGGGAAGAAATCTCGTTGGAAACATGGGAGGATATATGGGGGAATGTAAAGAAGATATCAATATGCAATGGGGTGCAAGCAATGCAATTGAAGATCCTCCACAGGGCCCATATAGCGCCAGAGAGATTAGCAAAGTTTAAGAAAGGATCCTCTCTGAAATATCTCAAATGTAAAAACAGTATTGGCACCCTTATACATTGTTTCTGGTCCTGTTACAAGATCCGCGAACACTGGAGGGCCATAGTGAATGAGCTGGGGAGGATTCTGGGAGTAGAAAGGGGATCTGGTGTGTCCTCTTGGGACTACTGAACCTTCCCTCTCTGGATGAACACAGGAAGAGGTTGTTTAATATCCTGATGCACTGCATGAGGAAGAACATCCTAATGAACTGGATATCAGAAAAGCCTCCAGGTCTTGAAGGGTGGCATAAACTTGTGACGGAGCACGTCCTTCAGGATTACCTGACAGGTGTGGTGCACCACGGAACAAAGCGATTCTATGAGACATGGTGGCCCTTTCTAAATTATATAGGCATGGATCTGTGGGTGGTATTGATTATATAGCCACAAGGGCCATATATGGTGATCCAGGGACCCTGGTGTGTGGAGGCCTAGTCAATACGGGTATAATTACTCCCATGAACGGGAGCCTCGATGGAGGTGCAGAGTGGAGCAATGTAATATAATATAGTACAATGTAGTGTAATTTAATTTGTTTTGGATTGCAATTTAATTTAGTGTTATCCCATTTAATTGGAGTCTGTCCTAATTTGGTTTAAGTTAAGCAAATGTGAGTCGACTGTATCTTGGAGAATAGTAGGCAGTTTATTGTTGACGTTACTGTAATAACATCATTGTATGATATCGCTTCAACTTTTCTGTACTTTAATAATTTTGTTTTTTTCTGGTTTGTGTTTTTGTAAAAAAAAAGGAAAACTTTTTTCAATAAATATATACATTAAAAAAAGGAGGCACTAATTGAATATCTAAAGGCTGGAGTATAGGGATGCAGAGGTTATGCTGCAATTACACAAAACCCTACTTAGACCACACTTAGAGTATTGCGAGCAGATCTAGGCACTACACCTTACCTTGGATGTTTTGGCCCTGGTGGGAGTTCAACTCAGGATTACAAGGATAATATCTGGACTTAAATTATGAGGAGAGATTACACAAATTAGGCCTTTATTCTCTAGAATTTAGAAGGTTAAGGGGTGATCTATTAATTTATTGTCACGGGTATTTTGTTACAAAATACAGTGAAAAGTGTTATACATCTCATTTGGTCTCCAGGATATTAACAGGAAAAGACAAGGTAGATAAAGATTAACTATTTCCATTGGTTGGGGATTCTAGAACCAGGAGGCATGGTCTAAGAATCAGGGCCAGACCATTCAGGGGAGATGTTAGAGAGCACTTCTACATACAACGAGTAGTGGAGGTTTGGAACTTTCTTCCACAAATGGTGGACAATGCTAATTCAGTGCTTGGGAGCCTCCTGTGAAGCACTTCTGTGGTGTTTCCTCCGGCATTTATAGTGGCCTGTCCCTGCCCCTTCCGGTTGTCAGTTTCAGCTGTCTGCTGTAGTGGCCGGTATATTGGGTCCAGGTCGATGTGTTTGTTGATCTGGACCCAATATACCGGCCACTACAGCGGACAGCTGAAACTGACAACCGGAAGCAGCAGGGACAGGCCACTATAAATGCCGGAGGAAACACCACAGAAGCACTTCACAGGAGGCTCCCAAGCACTGAGGATGTCACCTAGACAGGGGACGAAACGTTTGCAACAAAAACTTCCAGCTCGGCGAACAGAACCACAGCAACGAGCACCCGAGCTACAAATCTTCTCACAAACTTTGAATGCTAATTCAATTGTAAAATTTAAATCTGAAATAGTCAATTTTTTTATTAAGCAAGGGTATCAAAGGATATGAGCCAAAGGCAAGCATATGGAGTTAGGCCACAGATCAGCCGTGATCTTCTTGAATAGCAGAGCAGGCTTGAGGGGCTGAATGGTCTACTTCTATTCCTATGTTCCTTTTGAACTTACCATTTGACCGCAGATGTCAAAGTGGCTGTCTCTGATTCTGGATCTTTACATTTTAGAATACAGCAGCTGACTGCCATGAAAAACGTGCATTGTTTGCCCTCCTCTGACAGTTCTGCACTACAAAACAAAAAACTGGCAGAATGGAAGTATAGCTTCTGAAAGAGCCCTTATTGGAATCTTCAATCAGAAATATGGAGCTCCATTCTTTTGTTAAAAAAAAGGGTCGGACTGGCAATCTGCTAGAGATTGTCACTCCTTGGAAAGTTCACCTTGCCTCCCCCCTCCCCCACCATGTAAATGTTCTCAATCAGGCATTGAGTGCCTTTGATCAAGCGACCTATCCTCAAAAAGCCAAAAAAAAAACCTCACACTTCTTCCCTCCAGGAGGACCACTATCCACAGGACCCCTTGCAGCTGGGTTCATCTGGGTAGTGGGGGGTTTGACGCCCTTGTAATTGCTATTTGGCCACTTATGTGCCTCAATTAACAGCAGAGACAAAAAAACTGCAGATGCTGAAATCCAAGGTACACAAGCAGGAGGCTAGAAAAAAAAACAGCAAGTTAGGCAGCATCAGGAGGTAGAGAAGTCAATGTTTCAGGTGTAACCCTTCTTCAGGACTGGAGGTGGTATAAGCGGAGCTGCAGATATAGGATGGGCTGGGGAAGGGTTTTGGTAGGGAGAGGGGCGGAGTGGTGAGGTAAGGATAGGTGAACCCATGTATGGGGTACAACCTGGTTGGTCGATGGGAGGAATGAATCTGGTTGGTAGCTGAAAGGAAGGGTCAGTCAGAGGAATGGAAGGGAGGGAGAGGGGCTAGAAAGGGAGTCGGGGGACGGGGAGGGAGGTTATTTGAAAGTGGAGAACGCAATGTCCCAGAGTGTAGGCTGCCCAGGCAAAGTGCTGTTCTTCCAATTTGCAGTCTGATTCGCCGTGGCAATGGAGGAGGCCGAGGATGGTCATGTTGGAAAGGGAGTGGAAAGGGGAATTAAATTGGGCGGTGACTGGGAGGTCTGGTCGGCCCCTGTAGACCCAACTGAGATGCTCAGCAAAACGTGTCCTGAGTTTATGTTTGGTCTCCCCAATGTAGAAAAGACCACATTGGGAGCACTTGATACAATAAACTGGGTTGGAGAGAGGCAGGTGAACCTCTATCTCACCTGGAAGGAATGTTTTGGGCCCTGGATGGAGGTGAGGGAGATGGTGTGCTGGTAGGTTGCAGGGGAAGGTACCTGGGGGTTTTGGGGAGGGGGGAGGTGTTGGTGGAAGAGCGCTGCGAACCAAGGATTGGTGAATGGAACGGTCCTTGTGCAAGGCAGAGAGAGATGGGGGAGGGAAGATGTTCT
>NC_057752.1:7811513-7824879 GCF_004010195.1 Chiloscyllium plagiosum
CTTAACCTAACACTACGGGTAATTTAGCATGGCCAATTCACCTAACCTGCACATTTTAGGATTGTGGGAGGAAACCGGAGCACCCGGAGGAAACCCACGCAGACATGGGGAGAATGTGCAAACTCCACACAGAGAATCGCCTGAGGCAGGAATTGAACCCAGGTATCTGGCACTGTGAGGCAGAAGTGCTAACCACTGTGCCGCCCATATTAATTACAGAGTGGAATGCTTGGGAGTGGAAGGTCTCCTCGTCCGAGCAGATGCGACGGAGGTGGAAGAATTGGGAAAACGATATGGCAGTCTTGCGGGAAACTGGGTGGGAGGGGGTAAGTCCAGGTAGCAATGGAAGTCTGTGGGTTTATAGTAAATGCCTATTTGGAGACCACCGCCAGTGATGGAAACAAAGGGATCAAGAAAGGGGAGGGAGGTGCCTGAGACAGACCATGTAAATTTAAGGGCAGAGTGGAAGTTGTGGGCAAAGTTGATGAACTGCTCTGGTTTAGCCTGGGTGCAGGTCACTGCACCGATGTAGTCATCAATGTAACAGTGTTAGAGTTGAGGCACAGTGCCTGTGTAGGTATTAAAGAGGGACTGTTTGACGTAGCCAAAGAGGCAGGCATAGCTAGAGTTCATCCAAGTGCCCTTGGCCACCCACTGGATTTGGAGGAAATGGGAGGAGTTAAAGGAGAAGTTATTAAGGGTGAGGACTAGTACGGCAAGACAGAGGAAGGTATTGATAGAGGGGGAACTGATGGGTCTATTAGAGGGGAAGCTGAGGGCGTGTAAGCCATCCTTGTGGGGTATGGACATGTATAAGGACTGCACATCCATAGTGAAGATAAAGTGCTGGGGGCCAGGGAACTGGAAATTACTGAAAAGGTGAAGAGTGTGCTTGGTGTCACGGATGTAGCGGGGGGAAGTGCCTGAACCAAGGGGAAGGGGATAGAGTCAAAATAGGAAGAAATAAGTTTGGTGGGGCAGAAGTATGCAGACACAATGGATCGGCTGGTGTTGTTGGAATTGTGGATCTTGGGGACCAGGTAGACTGAGATGATGAAATCACAGACAGTGTGGGTGATAGGGCCCAGATGGGCCATGGTGGGCTTGAGGATCTAAAATTGAAATTTATGGGAAAAAACGTAGATTTTTATTTCAACAAAATGGTTTCTTGATTTAAAAGAATACAAAATGGCCTGTAAACCATACTGCTGAACATACTGCTGATTTACAGAATTAACTTGCAGTTCAAAGAGGACAATAGAGTTTTCATAAGATGAATACTGACACATTAATTGACCATTTGAACTAACCTTGAACTAATACATGGCATGAAAATTTACATAAATTAGATATCCTTCTTAAAGAAAATATCATTGGATTAACCTGCTGTAAATCATGTCACCTTATTATATGTGATTGGTCTTTCTTGTAATTAAGGCTGTACTAGTTTTTAAAAACATATAAATAATGTGTAATTTTCAAATGTAATTGTACAACTTCGCCTCAAAACATGGAAGCTTCAATCTCTGTGTTGCTGGGTAGAATTGCGTCAAGGTACCTTAATTCAATAAACTAATGAACCTTGCTTTTTGAATAGACCGCATTTGTCGATTCCTTTGACCGATCTCGAACCAAGAGGTGAATATGCGGCAATGCTCAGGGGTGGGGTTTTGGGAGAGTGGTCTCAAGAAGGCTGAAGGAGGGGAGGGGAAAGAGCAAAAGCATGTGATGGGTGAGAGTTGGATGTGGTGGGTGGTGGTGTGGTGGTGGTGGTGTGGGGGGGTGGGGGGAAGTAGGTGTCGGCTACGTTGAACAGTCCCTCTTCAGTACCTACACAGGTACTGTGCCCCAAATCTTCTAGTACATTGTTACATTGCTGTGCTCAATTAACAGCAGGGCAGGAAGGTTGACCATGGGCCTCCCCACCAAGAACTTAATTCTGGTGGAGGAAGGAATGTGTCAAGGATTGGGTATGCTTTCTCCCCGGCTAATTAAGCACCCTTCCTGGCTCATCTGCAACTGGAGGATTTTGCCACCTATAGCCTGGTTGTGATCCTGTTACAGACCAGGCCAGACCCCCTCAAAACATTTCAAGAAAGTAGCCCAGATCCTAACTTTGCTAGTTGTTTTAAGCAGGTGTAAATGTGGATGTTCCAGGAGGGATGCAGCTGGTCAAACCACTTAATTATAAACAAAACAGAATTTATTCACAAGGTTACCGAATGAAACACAAACAGAAGACAACAGAATATCAAATAACTTAATCTATCCAAAAATCCAACAGACTATACCAACTTAATGATGCTGTTCCCAATACTTGCAACAATCCCCATAAATACCCCTTGGTACAAAAGGTAACATCAAACACAGGGACTTACAGGAGAAAGGTCAGAGAGAGGGAGGGTCAGCCTGGGCCTGCTTTTCATGGGTCCAGCAGCTTCACATCTGCCTGCTGCTTTCAGTGAATAGTCAGACCAAACCAGAGTAAAGCTGAGCTGGGACAGCTGGCCACTCCCCTTTCATTGTACAAGTGTTTTCTTTTAACTTAAAAGCCTTTTGTCTGAGGCAGTATCTATTAGATCTAATCAAATTGGCCCTAACACCCTTCAAACTTAGACTTTTTGGAGTGTCTCTTTTATGACCTCTCTGAAAAAATAAGCCAAGGACAACATAACCTTGTTAAAGAAGCAGCAGCATCACAGCCCCTGTTCTACTTGCTACCACTGACCTTGTCGTGGTTCTGTTCTCTTTACATCTTTTTCTGTAACAAAATTACCAAATGACCAAGAATACTTCATTTCCTCTCGAGATTCTAACTCCTGTTTTTTTTTCCAAGCTGGTTTGTTTTTATTGTCAGACCAGCCCAACTGTGTTATTTAAAATGTTGTCAACATACTAATCATACTTCATAAAATATAATTGAATATTGAAGTTGCATTAATATGCTGTTGCAGCAATATTGAAAATTATTTTCTGTGTTATGAGTAATACAGAGATTTTCAGGTGCACTGAGTAATAAAATACTGGAGTGCCAGCCAGTACCTTTCAATATTATTCACCATCACCTTTTATGCTGCTAACATTAGGAGATGTGGAAATATTTCATGATCTGACCTTTATATATAGATGTTTCCAGGCACTTATGAAATCCTCCTATAATCAGACTGTCAGATCATTAGAAGATTTACAAATATTGGCAAGCAAAGGCCAAATCCAACGAATTGGCAGTAATAAAGGTTATAAAGAATAATAACAAAGGCCTTGAAATGAGTATCCCTTCTTAATTAATTCCACTATAACATCTGTTCCCATACAACCTACCCCACATACACTTCCCCAGGATTGGTAGCATTCTCTGAAGTCTAGCACAACAAAGACTCCCATAACCACACCAGCTGTGTCAATAGACAGCAGAAACCTTAGCAGAGCTTGGAAGCCAGAATCAGAATATGAGAAAATGGAAAAATATTTTAAATGCACAATGCAACATGGCCAATGCAAACTCATACACCAAACATACTGCACCCCACACAGACTCCAAGCGTTCTAACCCTCCCTGTCTGTTGAGTGTTGAACAGGATTAATTGAGATGGTACAATCCAACACTTCATGTGGTTTTACCTCCAAATATATATGGATAACTAGAAGGATGCTGCAATGGCTATATCCAGTGTCTGAATCCTACCCAATCCTATGTATAATAAATCAGCCAGCACAATTATTATAATTTAAGGTAAGATCAATTCTGCTGCTATGATGAAGTCCCACCACCACATATAATTTTGAGAGAATCAATGCCAACAATATGCAGCCTTTGTCTATTACAGAGCTTGGACCTTCTTCCTGAGTCCTGTACAACAAGACATGCTCCCTCCTTCCTAATATTAACGCTACAATACTAGACAGAGGAATAGGCTGACTGGAGATAAACATGGAACTACCATATTGACATGCATGTTACAGATAGCAAAAGTACAGCGCTGCAATCAAGTAATATACCCAGAAAAACGTGTCCCAGGTCACCCATCTATTTCTAGAAGTCTTGCATTTGAACAACGTGTTCCACAACCAAGAGAATCCAAAACACTTCACATCCAATAAAATAGCTTTGAAGAGTAGTCACAGTTGTAGTATAGGAAAATACAGCAAGCTTCCACAAATATCAGTGGAATAAATTACCAGATAATCTGTATAATTTATAGGGTCATAGAGTTATCAAGACGTACAGCATGGAAATAGACCGTTCAGTCCAACCCATCCACGTCGACCAGATATCCTAAATTAATCTCGTCCCATTTGCCAGCACTTGGCCTATATCCCTCTAAACTCTTCCTATTCATATACCCATCCAGATGCCTTTTAAATGTTGTAATTGTACCAGCCTCCACACTTCCACTGGCAGCTCATTCCATACACGCACCACCCTCCGCATGAAAACGTTGCCCCCTTGGTCCGTTTTAAATCTTTCCCCTCTCACCTTAAACCTATGCCCAGTAGCTCTGGACTCCCCCATCCCAGGGAAAAGACCTTTTCTATTTACCCTATGCAACTGGAAACACGGGTGATTTACTGATGGTGGTAAATAGATGGGGAAAAAAATACCCCCGTGATTTTTTGATGGGGAGGAAAGTTGTGTATGATAACCCTTCTGGATATAAAATAAAACAAAGGGGAAAAAAAAGGAAAAAGAAGAAAAAAACCAAACCCAGGAATGGGCTCGCAGAATTGTCTGTCCCAGGTTGGCACTAGCCTTTGTATGCCAGGAGTATTGGCTCTATTTTGGTGTTCAATAAATGAGGTTCCTTTATAGTTGTGCTTCCTGAGTTATTATATGAATGTTGGTCCTCTAGGGGGTGAGAATGGGAAGTGATTAGTAGATAATAAAGAAATGTTTGACGTAATGAATAAATATTTTGGCTTCTGGTTTCACCCATGGTTTCATGGATACAAAAACATCCTAGTAATACCTGTAAATCAGGAGGTTGAAGTAACAGAAGAGCTTTGTGAAATTATAATTACTAGGAAAGCAGTACTCAGCAAACTGACAGTGCCGTGAGTTGATAAGTCTACAGCTGAGGGACTTAAAAGAGATGGCTAATGAAGTGTTATGACCAGAGCCAAGGTGAGGTTCCCTAACTTGTTACAGTTCCAGACAGGTGTCCCAAATTATAAAGCTTCAGTTCAGAAGGGATGAACTGGTTCCCTCTCTTTAATCACCTGATCCCTTGGTTGGTCATAATAAGGTTAAGTTAAAAGGGGTCCCTCCCTTCCCTTGTGGATACCTCTCCCAAATCAAATGAAATCTTCCTTGAGTTAATAGAAGAGTTTATTACTCAACATGAGAAGAAATAACGCAGCATACATGCATACAGATTAGAAATAAGAGGCGAGTCCAAAAAAAAAGCTAAAAGCTAAAAGATATATTGAGGAGTCTCTGGGTCATTCAGAAAGAGTAGTTGGTGGAATGTTAATAGTTATGAAGTTAATGTCTAAATTTTTGGCTTTGTAGGCTCGCCAAAATTCTTTTTTCCCTCAATTCCCTTTGAACCGCTTTGCCAACCAGCTTACAGCATTCACAGCAAGAGAGACCTTTACCTGCAATATAGAGGTGACTAGTGGTTGGTCGACTGTGACTTTCACAGCACATCAGCTTGAACTCAGATTAGTACATGAATACCTCAGCCAATAGCACACATGGACCAAGATTGAAACCCCCTTTTAACTTCTACCTATGTGTATTCTTGAAAAGGGAAAATGCAAACATGTATCTTGCTAAGGGTATGTTTATGGAATATTACTATATTGGAACAGTTACTGTTTCGTAGTAAAATAGTCTATTATTTTGTCAAGTTTTCCAATAGAGTTAAGTTATTCCAATTTCTTCTTTTTCTTTGTTGTATTTTAATTGTAATGTATGAATAAAGTGTGTTTTGCTTTAAGAATGGTAGTTTGGGGGATTCAAGATGGTGGCAACCTAGTAGGTCTGCGTTTGCTGCGCTCTGCCCAGAAACCAGACAAAGTGGAGCATCTACCCTCCCTTCACCTCTTAATATAGCTTTTTCCTGGCTACTAGAACTACTTTGCACCAGATTTGAGTAGTTTGGTGCATTTTAACATGACTAAAGGGAGCACGGAGCTCGCAACAGGCAGGGACCCACCCTGGCAGTAATGGATGCACCCGCGGCCACCCTGGGGGACTTACCTACAGAGAAGAGCTTGATCTCAGAGTTCATAAAATTCCAAGAGAGGATCGATGCATCGATGGAGGAGACCCGGGCCAGGTGGAATTGATGTCAGTCATGCTGCAGAGGCATGCCCTGGAGATTCAGAGTCTCAGGCAGCGTGTTGGGGGGACGGAACAACAGGCCGTAGCTTCCAAAACCACGGCCGAATCTTCTGCAAGCCAGATCCAGGCCCTGGAACACAGAGTACAGGCCTTGGAGGAGCAGGTCGATGACCTTGCAAATCGAGATCGCCGGAAGAATATCTGGTTGCTGGGGCTTCCCGAACAGAATGAAGAAGGCCAGCTTGTCAGCTTTCTGGAGCAATGGCTCCCACAACTGCTGAGGCTGAAGTAGACCAGGTGTGGGTTGAGCGGACCCACTGGATCACAGTGTGCAGGCCTAGATTGGACCAGCGCCCCCGCCTGGTCCTAGTGTAACTCCAGCACTACAGAGACAAACAAATGTTGCTGGAGGCCTCCAGAGCACTGGGGAAGGATCCCCAAGCTATGGTATACAAGGAATCAAGAATTATGTTTTTTCAGGACTTTTCCCCAGTTGTGATTTGCAAGAGGAAGGTCTTTGATGAGGTAAAGAAGCATCTGAGGGGCCTGAATATTTAGTATTCCATGAGATATCCAGCAATACTATGTTTCAGTTACGGAGAGTCAGTGTTTAACTTTGATTTGTCAGAAAAGGCAAAGGAATTCTTGGACCCTTTAAAATAGATTGATTGGCCTGAATTATATGGACAATTATTTTACTCTGACCCTTTCTCCCATTTTTTTTCTTTTTTGTTTTTGTCTGTAATTTGCTTGGTTTACCTGGTTGTTGGGGGCTTATTTTGGTTTTCCTTTCAATATATGTTGGGATTATAATTTTGTATAATTTTTTGGTGTTGTTGTTCTGCCAGGAGTGCCTAGGGTTGCAGTATGGAAGGGACGGGTTATAAGATATTGGTATCTGTTTTTCTTACTTTGTGGTGTCTGGGGCGAGGGCATGGCTCCAGCTAGGAGAGATCATGGTGGGATTATCGGGTGGTAGGGGTGCCCTCTGTGGACAAGGGAGAAAGTCACCTTTTAGTTATGCTTTATGTTGTTTTTTTTTTAGAAGTAGTTGTTAGTAGTTTTGATTTAGTAGTTTTAAAAGTTGTATTTTTAAATCTGTGTGAACTGTTTATGGTTTTTACTTGGCGCGCTACGAGTGGGGTTCTTCTTCCCGGGGGGGTCTCGGATGATCAGGGTTAGCCATTCGTTTAAATGGTGCATCTGGAATGTTAAAGGGAGTCACTCACCAAATAAAAGAAAAAGGATATTGTCAAGTCTTAGAAAAGGTCAATATAGCCTTATTACAGGAAACACACTTAACTGATAAGGAGCATTTGAAGTTGCAACAGGGAGGATCCGGCCAGACGTCTTTCTCATCTTTTAACTTGAAAAGTAGAGAAGTGGCCATTTACATCTGGAAGAACCTCCTGTTTCAAAAGCTAGGCCAAATAAAGGATGCATCTGGGCGGTTCATAATACTTAAAGCTTAACTACATGGAGAGAAATGTGGGACTCAGAACGTATACACCCCCCCCCCCACACATTCCTTTAAATTCATAATAGATATGTTGTCCAGATTGATGGACCTTGGGGCGCATCATCCAATTATAGGGGGAGATTTCAACTGCATTATTGACCCTGAGGTGGACAGGATGCCATGGGGTCCTGCGGCTATATCGCCATAATCTAGGCAACTGGTGGACCTGAACAGGGAGTTGGGATTGCTGGATGTATGGTGATGACTTCACCCCAAGGGTAGAGATTTTACCTTTTATTCTAACCCACATAAGTACCATACCAGAATTCTTTGTCCCGTCGACCTTTTTGAACTTGGTATTATCCTGCAAAATAGGGAATATAGCTGTTTCTGACCATGCGGCAGTGTATATGAAGGTTAAGGTCGGAGGTGGTGAGGTGAATTCCCAGCACTGGCATGTGGACCCTTTTCTCCTGAAAGATAGTAAGTTTATAGAATACTTTTCGCAGGAGTTTAAAGTTTTTTGGGATATCAATTCGGGTACAGCCAGCAACTCATCGGTGATGTGGGAGACTGCCAAGACCTATGCGCAGGGCTTTGTTATCTCATATTCTGCGACCCGGAAACGACAGAGGGGAGAACAGCAGCGTCTGCTCGAGGCTCGCCTGAAGGCAGCTGAATCAGCATAACTAAATTACAGCAGATTACAGCCCTCAAGGCTATTTTGAATACTGCACTTATCCAAACAGCAAAGACAGAGATCTTATTTGCAAAACAGAGACCATTTGAGTACGATGATAAGTCGGGTAGGTATTTAGCATACTTGACCAGAAAGAAGAATGCTCCCCAATCTATTACATCTGTTAGAGAGAGCTGGTACTTTGACTTGCGACACCAAAAAGATTAATGCAGCATTTAGTAAGTTCTATTTTGAGCTGTATCAGTCGGAGGTCTGTGAGGATAGAATGAGAAAGATGGAGTCCTTTTTTAAGAACTTAGACCTTTTGGATGTAACCTTGGAGCAGGCGTCCTTTTTGAGTGCCCCTTTGACAATTCAGGAAGTGTAGGAGGCAGTGAGGCTGCTCCAGAGTGGAAAGTGCCCGGGCCAGATGGATTTCAAAAGTGAGTTCTATAAGGAGTTTATAGACGAACAGGCCTGGCCACTCTTGGATCTGTACAATTATTCATTCAGTCAGGGTAGCCACCCATCCTCTTTGAGAGAAGCAAATATCTGTCTTATCCTTAAGAAAGGGAATGCCCCACAAGATTGTACTTCGTACAGGCCTATATCATTATTGAATGTGGATTTCCAAATCTTGTTGAAAATGCTGGCATTAAGGCTGGAGACGGTATTGCCGTTTATTGTAAAGGAGGACCAGACAGGTTTTATTAAGGGTCGTAGGTCTACCAATAATATCAGAAGAGTATTAAATATGGTCCAAGTATGTAAGCAAACAGCGATACCAGGTTTGGTAGTTTTCCTGGACGCAGAAAAAGCGTTTGATCGAGGGAAATGGCCGTACCTTTTTTATGTCATGGAACGGTTTGGTCTTTGAGAGGTTTTTACCAAATAGGTGACAGTGCTGTATAGTGACCCGAAAGCAGCGGTGCTCACTCATGGTATAAGATCAGATAATTTTAGTGTTGGCAGAGGCTGTCATCAAGGGTGCCCTCTTTTGCCACTATTATTTACATTGGTGATCGAGCTGCTGGCGGAAGCCATTCGGATGGATCCCAATATAATTACCCTGGGAGGTAGGATCAGGCAGGCATAAAATTACTCTTTATGCAGATGATGTCCTTCTCTTTTTAACTGATCCAATGACATCCATGCCCGGCTTAATACAAGTGGTTAATTTATTTGGTGTGTTTTCAGGTTACAAAATTAATTTCATGAAATCAGAGGCCATGCCTGTGGTGGGTCTTACCAGTATGTCCAACTTTGGGGATGGAACCAGTTTCCCCTTTCAGTGGTCACAGGGAGGTTATTTTTTGTACTTAGCCATTTTTATTACCCCAGTTTTTGATCAGTTATATAAAGCCAATTATGTGCAGTTATTAGAGAAAATTAGGCAGGACCTTCAGCGCTGGGAGAATCTTCTGATATCTTGGTTGGGCAGAATAGCTCTGGTCAAGATGAATGTTCTTCCTCGCCTATTATATCCCATGGGAATACTCCCCTTGATGTTGCCAAGGCAAACACTGCGCAGGCTTTACAGCTGGCTCGGGTCTTTTATTTGGCATCATAGGCAACCCCTTATTAAGCTGGATAAATTGCAGCTTTCGCAAGAAAGGGGAGGTCTAGATTTTCCAGATTTTAGGAAGTACCAACTGAGTTCCTTGTTATCCTATGTGGCTGATTGGGCCTCTTATGACGCGCGATCAATCTGGTTGGATATCGAGGCCTCTCAGGCAAAATGCCCCCTTATTAACTTGTTATTTATGGACAAGATGAGAACTGTTACGAATCACTATAATAGTCCAATTGTCCTAAACACAGTCAAAGCTCGAAGGATGATGTGGCAGGGCAAGGGTAATTTACAAAAAACCTCCCCTTTCACTCCTATAGTGGGATTGTTGGGGTTTCAACCAGGTTTGATGGACTCTGGCTTTAAGCTTTGGGAGTCCAGAGGAATCTCCTGTTTGGGAGACTATTCGATGGGGAAGTCACAATGTCCTTTGAACAGCCAGGTCAGAAGTTCGGGGTACCTAGGAAGGATCTCTTTCGATATTTCCAAGTTAGAGACTTCATACCCAAAAAAAAAAGACTACATTGATGGTTAACCCTTACAAATTGGACATGGAGAGGAGTGTGCTCCGGTCAGCGGGCGCCCCCACGGTTAGCACTCTATCACTTACTAGGTAGTAACGTGTTGAAGGACTTGGGATGACTATGTAAAACCTGGACTCAAGAATTAGGGATAGAAATCTCTTCAGAGATGTGGGAAGACACTTGGGAAAATGTTAGGAAGATCTCTATTTGTAATAGGACTCAGGCTATTCAATTGAAAGTACTACATAGGGCCCACCTGGCACAGTTTGTGATGTTTAAGACAGGAGCATCCCCAACGTGCCCCAAGTGTAAAACGGAGGTTGGTACTCTTACCCATTGTTTATGGACATGCCACAAGATCCGCAGGTATTGAGATAACATAGCGAGTGCTTTGGCAAAGGTATTGGGAACTGAGATTGGGTTGGATCCGGGGTCCCTCCTTTTGGTTTTCCAAATCTTCCTTTCCTGGATGTACGTGGAAAGAAATTGTTTACTATTCTTTCTTTCTATGCTAGGAAGAACATTTTAATGAGCTGGGTATCAAAAAATCTCCCAGGACTCTCGAGCTGGCATAGGATAGCTATGGAACACATCCCCCTGGACTTCCTTACAAAAATATGAAGCACCAGAAAACGGAATGGTTCTATAGAACATGGCAGCCCTTTGTGAATTATATTGATGTAGATGTATCGGCTATATTATCCAGGGCCTTTGTCTAGCCGTGGGGACTGTGCCTGTCGGTTTGGGGGCCCCTGGGAGGAAGAATCCCATATAAATAAGTGTTTATTCACTATTGCTCCCAGTGTTGGGGAGCTGTGATGAGAGTGCACGGAGTGTAGTAATTTAATCGAATGTAACTTAAGCTACCTTGTTATAACTTAGTACAATTTTAAATTTTGCCTATTTTCTTCTTCTTTTCTATTGGTTATTTATTGAACTGTAGTTTTTAATAGAGTTTTTTTGTGTTTTGGTAGTTTACGGAGTAGATTAGTGATAGGGTTAGGATTAGGATTAGGGCTTGTTTTTTTTGTTGTTGTTGCTATTATATTGTACAGTGGCCATACTATTTTGTACTAGTTTTGTAATTTTGTAAAAAACCTAAAATTTTTTTTCAAAAAATGAAAAAAACAGAATGGTGGCTTAACCAATCAAATTGCATCTGGAATGCAATGTCTGGCACTTGCCTTTAAAGTAAGGAAAAGTTAGGGTCTAGATTATATTGTACAGTGGCCTTACTATTTTGTACTAGTTTTGTAATTTTGTAAAAAACCTAAAATTTTTTTTCAAAAAAGTCTTTATGAAAAAAAAAAGAATGGTGGCTTAACCAATCAAATTGCATCTGGAATGCAATGGCTGGCACTTGCCTTTAAAGTAAGGAAAAGTTAGGGTCTAGGCTTTTACTTAATATATTTTGAGGGGGTTTGGTCTGGTCCATAACACACTCTAGCCAGCAACGGAATTTAAATCTACAATTGTCTTTTGACAGTACCTCCTCTTTCAAAACAAAAATGCTGCAATTCAGAGTTCAATAGGTGATCCATGATCATGCCAGTAGATGCATTGGTGTTAGTTTTCCAAAATTTGTTTAATTCTCGAAAGGTGACATTAGACTAGAAAGTAACAAATATAACTATTCTATTCAAGGAGGTTTGGAGAATAGGAAATAGGAAATAATGATGTCTGTCATGGAGAAGATGTAAAATTGATCATTAAGCAAGTTATAACTGGGCACACGGAAAAGTTAAAGATAATTGGGAAGAGTCAGCATGGTTTTGTGATAGGGAAATTATGTTTAACCAATTTAATGAAATTCTTTGAAAGAGTAATATGCTCAATAGATAAAATTATTACTGCTAAAGGCAAGCCATTAATGTACTGTACCTGCAATTCCATAAGGTATTTGACAGGATTCTATATATAAAATTCTCTTTTTATTCACACATGGGATGTGGGCAACACTGGTTGGCTAGCATTTATTGCCCATCCCCAGTTGCCCTTGAGAAGGTGAAGATGACTATAGGATGAGGGAGGAGTTGACTAAAGTAGACTGGAAGCAAACACTTAATGGTGGTACATTTGATGAACAGTGGAGGATTTTCAAAGCAATTTTCAAAGTGCTCTGCAAAAGCATATACCAGTGAAAAAGAAGGGCTGTAGGAAAAGGGATAATCTGCCATGGATGTGTAAGGAAATAAAGGAGGCTATCAAATTGAAAGAGAAGGATACAAAGTAGCCAAGATCAGCAGGAAACTAGAAGATTGGGAAAGCTTTAAAAGATCAACCAAAGCCACAAAAAAAACCTATAAAGAAAAGTAAGATGGACTATGAGAATAAACCAGCTCAGAATATAAAGACAAATAGCAGCAATGTCTATAAACATATAAAACAAAAAAAAGAGTGGTTAAAGTAAACACTGGTCGTTTAGAGGATGAGAAGGGGGATTTAGTAATGAGATAGGAGGAAATGACTGAGACATTGAACAGATATTTTGTGGAATCATTGTGGAAGACATAAATAACATGCCAGTAATTCATGAAGGTAGATGAGGACCTGGAAATGATCATTATCATGAAAGAGTAGTGTTGATCGACGTGATCGACGATGCCCTCCACCGCATCTCTTCCACTTCCCGATCCTCCGCCCTTGAACCCCGCCCCTCCAACCGCCACCAGGACAGAACCCCACTGGTCCTCACCTACCACCCCACTAACCTCCATGTACAGCGCATCATCCGCCATCATTTCCGCCACCTCCAAACGGACCCCACCACCAAGGATATATTTCCCTCCCCTCCCCTATCAGCATTCCGTAAAGACCACTCCCTCCGTGACTCCCTCGTCAGATCCAC
>NC_057752.1:7824970-7838941 GCF_004010195.1 Chiloscyllium plagiosum
GGCCACATCGGGTACAGGGGATGCAATAGATGATATGTGTGGAGGTACAGGTGAATCTGTGGCGGATATGGAAGTTTCCTTTGGGGCCTTGGAGGGAGGTGAGAGGGGAGGTGTGGGCGCAAGTCTTGCACCTCCTGTTTAAGCAGTCTTGACTATATTGATAAGACAGTGAAAATGAGATTAGATTGCTACCCTCGTGAGATATGGCAGCTGGTCTATGAAAATTCATCTCATGCACAAGCCAAAACACACCATTTTTGATCACTATGTCCTGATAGAATCTTCTTCCCCACCTCTCCGCCCCCACCCCAATCTGTCCTATCACCCTCACCTTGACCTTTTTCCACCTATCACATTTCCGACGCCCCTCCCCCAAGTCCCTCCTCCCTATCTTTTATCTTAGCCTGCTGGACAAACTTTCCTCATTCCTGAAGAAGGGCTAATGCCCGAAACGTCGATTCTCCTGTTCCCTAGATGCTGCCTGACCTGCTGCGCTTCTCCAGCAACACATTTACGTCTCTGATCTCCAGCATCTGCAACCTCATTTTCTCTTCAAAGAGTAGTGTTGGGCAAGCTAATGGAGCTAAGGGTAGACAAGTCTCCTAGCCCTGATGGAATGCATCCCAGAGTACTAAAATGATGGGAGAAATAGCAAATAGACTGTGGTAATTTTCCAAAATTCACTGTTCTCTGGGGAAGTTCCAGCAGATTATAAAACAGTGGTGTGAATGCCACTTTCCACTTGTCATCCCAAGACTGGATATTGTCCAGATCTTGTTGCATTTGAACATGGGCTTGCTTCAGTATCTGAGAACTGTGAATGGTGCTGAACATTGTGCAATCATCAGTGAACATCCCCACTTCTGACCTTATGAGGGAGAGAAAATCATTGATGTAGCAGCTGAAGATGTTTGGGCCTTGGATACTGCCCTGAGGAACTCCTGCGGAGATGCCCTGGACATGACTGACCTCAAACAACCACAACCATCTTCCTTTATGCCAGGTATGATTCCAAACAGTGGAGAGTTTGCCCCTTGATATCCATGGATTCTAGTTTTGCTCAGGCTCTTTGATGCTACACTCGGTCAAGTGCGACCTTGATGTCAAGAGCTGTCCTTCTCACCTCACCTCTGGAATTCAGCTCTTTTGTCCACGTTTGAAGCAAGGCTATAATGAGGTCAGGAGCTGAGTGGCCTTGGTGGAACCTAAATTGGGCGTCACTGAGCAGGTTATTGCTGAACAGGTGCTGTTAGAGAGCACTGTTGATTACGCTTTCCATCAAGAGTAAACTGACGGGGCAGTATTTGGCCAGGTTAGATCCGTCCTGTATTTTTTTGTACAGGACATACTTGGGCAATTTTCAACATTGTCAGGTTGCAGCTGTACTGGAACAGCTTGTCTTGGGGAGTGGCTAATTCAGGAGTACATGTCTTCAGGACTATTGCGAGAAAGTTGTCTGGGCCCATAACTTTTGCAGTATCCAGTCCCTCTCACTGCTTCTTGGTATCACATGGAGTGAATTGAATTGGCTGAAGTCTTGTATCCATGATGTTGGGGATGACTGGAGGATCATCCACTCAGCACTTCTGGCTAAAGATTGCTGCAAATGCTTCAGCCTTATCTTTTAAACTGATGTGTTGCACACTTCCATCATTGAGGATGGGGATATTTGTGGACCCTCCTCCTTCAGTGAGGTGTTTAATTGTCCACCATTCATGACTTGATATAGCAAGACTGCAGAGCTTAGATCTGATTTGTTGGTTGTGCGATCGCTTCACTCGGTCTATCACTTGTTGCTTACTCTGTTTGACATGTTAGTCCTAGTTGGTGGCTTCACCAGGCTGACACCTCATCTTCAGGTATCCTGGTGCTGTTCCTGGAATGCTCTCCTGCACTCTCCATTGAACTAGGGCTGATCCCCTGGCTTGATGGTAATAGTCGAGTGGGACATGAGGTTACAGATTGTGCTGAAGTACAATTCATTTACTATTGATGGCCCACAGTGCCTCATGGATGCCCAGTTTTGAGTTGCTAGATTTGTTTGGGGTCTGTCCTATTTAGTGACAGTACCATAGAACATGATGGAGGATATTCTTAACATGAAGGTGGGAGTTCATCTTCACAAGGACTATGTAGTGGTCACTTTTACCGATACGGTCATGAACAGATACATCTGCAGCCAGCATATTGGTAAGGATGAGGTCAAGTAAGTTTTTCCCTCTTGTGGGTTCCATCACCATTTGCTGCAGACCCAGTCTAGCAGCTTTGTTCTTTAGGACCTGACTAGTCTATCATATAGCTCTCCCAATTTTGGTACTTGCCCCAGACATTAGTAAGGAGCACTTTGCGGAGGGGGGGGGGGAAACAGGGCTATTTTTGCCGTCTTTTCCAGTGCCTAGATTGACACCAGGTGGTCTGTCCAGTTTTATCTGAGCAAATTAGGAGCTAATGATATAAGGGGGCATCATTTTACCATGGACAAAAGATTGGCTGTCTGAGAGAAAATAGAGTATGCATAAATGAGTCTTTTTCATATTGGTAGAATGTGGCAAGTTATTGTGCTAGGCTCTCAGTTTTTAAAATAATTTGTATCAATGTCTTAGATGGAGGGGATCAAAAGCATGGAGCTGAAACTTACACTGATACTGTTAAGCATGAGTTGCATCACGTTCTTTACAGGTAATGATTTGGAGGTGCCAGAGGGACGGTCTTTAGAGGGATTGTTATTGTGCAAGATCTTACCAAACTGACCTCATTAACTATTTACCCAGTTCTCACCATGTGAGATGTCCCTCACATTAGCTTCTATCCTATTTTACCACACGCTGTTACCAAAACAACACTGGACATCTTCCAAAAGACCAGCAGCCCTTGTGCCCACATCACCTTTGAGAGGCTGCTACGAATCTGGACAAGTATTGGCAGTTCAGCATTGCCCCTCACCAGCAGTGTCTTGGCAAAGCAGCCATCCTGCTCACAGCACATAGTAGGCATCACTAATACTCCCTCACACATACAATCCTAACCTCTCACTCTAGTTGCCATTTAATCACCAAGCTAAACACTTCATCTGTCCTTCACTACATCCCACTCCTGTATCCTCACTGCCCAGTGGTCTCCCAAGTCTTGTAACTGTCCCAGAGAAAGACATTACACACAGGCAAGTATTTGGGTAAGTCCAAAATGAGCTTTTATTGACAGCCAGCAGAAGAGAATACAAATGAAACGAGTCAAGGCTGCACTTCACACCCACAATGCAAACCAAATGCTGGCAACTTGACCTTGACAGTCCAGGTGTTGCATCTAGCTCATATTGCCACTCAAGTCCAGTCAATCAGGTCCAGTCTGCCTTATTAGCATCCAATATTGCTGAGCTCTGACATCCACAAAGAGAGCTTTCTACAGCTCAATATCCTCCTCCTTCTCCTTGGAGGACTGTTCCCATTCCTCCAACTCTTTAGTATCTATCTCTTCTCCTCATTGGCTCCAATTTTGTCGAACACATATTTCACAAGATAGTTCAACACAGTCTGTTGGGATTAAACAGAAAAGGACCTCTTCAGACTGCTCCAAGCTGTGACACAGCATCTTCACCAGCCCTGTCATCTGCTCTATCATGGTTCTGGTTGCACACTTGGGCCTGCTGCACTCAAATACCTTCCCATCCAGAATCAGCTCAAGCATTCCACTTTCCAATGTAATCATTAGAGCCCATTGCTGGACTTAGTTGACATGTGATGCCACAATGTTCCCCTTGTCCCACAGCATCCTTGGAGGTTCCAACAGTGGTGGGGCATTTTACTCAGCTGTGTCTCCCTTTAAGTTATTGCTGCTAAATATTTCATCACTGAGGTGACACTTAGTTTAGCTCACATCAATGGCACAATACCTTTGACCCCAACATTTGATGGATAAGCACATTCACTCTATACGTATTGCATCTCTGTAAGCAAATGTTTGCAAATTAAATGTGGCTGGAGTTTGCAAACTCATGCTTTATGTATTTGCCCCTTCAATGTCCTAAGGTCCAAAAAAACATGCATCCTATGCTTTCACCCATCAAAGTGGTACTGATTTTGTCCATTTTTGGACATTATCTCAGCCATTTTCCAGCTGTAGTTAGCACTCACTGAATAGTACGTGATGGCAGAGAATGCAGTTCATGGTGGACAGTATCAGCGGTGGACGCGACCTGGATCACCAGAAAAGCCCCTGGGCCTCCATGTCTCTTTTTACCTCCGTCTAACCCGACAGCCCATTTCTAACCATACCCCCAAATTGTGGAGCCACCACGTTGAACATTGCTTCCAGCGGTCTTTCCAACCCTCATATTATTTAAGTATTTAGATGTGCATTTGCAATGCCAAGACATACAGAGACATATAGGTTAAGTGCTGGAAAATAGGAGTAGAGTAGTTAGGTGGTTGTTTTTGATGGACCAAAAGGCCTTTTTTCTGTACAATAGATCTTTGTGACTATGACTCTATAATTCCCTACACCCTGAAATTACAACTTAATGATGCCTACCCTGATCCTCTACATCCACTGTGTGGAGGCCACTTGGTGGTCACTGCCAATAACAGCCCTCACACGCCCATAGCTTACTGTGCCCTTAATTGCTGCTCTCCATATCCCCGCCATACACCTAGAGATCCCCACTTGTCCTTGTCACTGTCCTTCTTCCCAGCTTCACTTGCACCCTCCCTTCAATCATCAACGGATGAGCTCTCAGGGCTGTATTTACCAGAGACCACCATTGACAAGCAGCCCCTTGACATGACTGACCAGACCCTTGACCACCATCTTTGCAGTTTCCCGACTGACGATACGCAATTCCCCTGGCTACTAATGCTCACCCTACAGTATCGACCTTTATCCACTTACAGAAGAGGAGGTTCTGGAGATATTAGAGAATACGAAGGTGGATAAATCTCCAGGACCTGATCTAATGTATCTCAGAACATTGTGGGAAGAGAGGAAATTGCGGGACTTCTTGCAGGAATATTTGCATCATCTATAACTCTGGGTGAGGTGCCTGATGTTGTATCCTTGTTTAAGAAGGGATGTAAGGAGAAACCAGGAACTACACAACTCTGAGTCTGACTTCAGCTGTGGGGAAATTATTGGAGGTGATTTTAAGAAGTAGGATTTATGGACATTTAGAGAGACAAAAACTGATTAGGGATAGTCTGCATGGTTTCGTGCAAGGAAATCAAGTTTGTGAGACATGATTTGAGTTTTTGAAGAAGTTACCAAAAAGATTGACGAGGGCAGAGCAGTAGACGTTTTTTTACTTGGACTTTAGCAAAGCCTTTGACAAGGTTCTGCATGGTAGACCAGCTAGTAAAGTTAGGTCACATGGGATTCAGGGCAGGTTTGCCAATTGATACATAATTGGCTTTTCGGCAGGAAACAGAGAGTGGTGGTGGAGGGTTGGAAGCCTGTCACCAGCAGTGTTCCACAGGAACTGGTTCTGGGTCATCTTTTGTTTGTCATTGTAAGGTATAGGGTTAAAATTGCACAGAATAAGGGAACAGATGTTGCTTCTGCAAAAGCTTACATTATAAAATTAGGCTGTGCATGCCAATAAACAGTGAGAAGTGAAAACAAGTAGAATTATCTATGACTAATAGGGCAGAGCAACCGTGTAGCGGGATGTACCAGTAACAGGAGAATAGTGTGCCAGTCGCAGGAAGGATGTGGCCAACGGATGGAATTTAGTTTGGCAGGATGATCGCACAACGACAGCAAACTATGCCAGGATAGTCACTTATAAGGAATGAGGTAAATAAGAGTAAGGGGCGACAGGCTTAGAATAATGGGAGAAGTAAACAGAGGCGGAGAGAAACTAGACAAAGGTGGAGTGAAGCTAGAGCTTGTGATTGGTTACTTTTGCTGTCGTGCATAGCCTATGGGATGAAAGGGGGGAGGACCGAGAGACGCAGCTGAACTGCATAAATCAGAATGTAACCCTCAGATCGGGGTGCTTACTCATTAGGCACCCATTCTTACAAGTTCGTATCAATAAAATTCGATGCTTCAGAATTTGACTCGGACTGAAATTTATTAATATGTGGAGTTTTGTTTCTCACAATTTGGGGGCTCGTCCAGGATGTCCATCATCACCAGTGGGGTAGGCACAGTCGATGGCTGGGAAGACGCGTCCCGTTCCTTTTAGAACGGTCCTGTGTTCCTCGGTTGTGGGTTTCCCTTTCTGGTTGACTGATTGAGATCCGATGAGAGTCTCTATCTGAACCAGGCAAAAGATTGTAAGTGGGCACAGGGAGCCAGGCAACTCCGTGCATGGACCAAGGTAGGAAAAGAGATTTTTAAGTACTGCCTTGGTGGCTGGGATTGAGTTCTCGTAGTTAATAAGTGTCTAACGAAGGAACTCAATATGGGCTGTGCCGAGGGTAAAGTAAAAGCCTCCGGGAAACAAAAAATGGAAATGGACAACATACCTCCATAAAGTCCGTTGGGCAGGATGTTGTGGAATTGGAAAAATAATACTTGTACAAGGGAAAAAGATAGCAAAAAGATGATTAAATATTGTTGCTTTGTATGGACTAAGGAATCCATTCTTCGTCCCGCCGTCTTCTGGCCAAGGTATGGGTTGGACGAAGACTGTGTTTGTAAATATTTGAATTTATATGTCAACAGAAAACAGCCTTTCAGTCAGGAGGGATCAGATTATGCTTAGTGTTAGAAGGTATAGTAGCTGAAGGGCTACTGAGGATACACTTTGTAACTAAATCACGGCCAGACATCCAGAAAAAAAAAATCAGAAAATAGATGGGTGGAGTGAGAAATCACTTGAGGAATTATTAAGAGAGGCACAGAAAGAGTTTGTAAAGAGAGAGGATGAGAAGCAAAAACAGAAGGTGAAAATGATGGTAGCCACGGTTGACAAAGTAGTCAAGAAAAGAATCGAACCGGTGACTAGCAGCCGGAGTGGAGGGTGGCAGCACATAGAACATAGTCGAAGGGGTAGAGGACAAGGAGGATCTTTCGTAGGGTCCAGTCGACAGGGACAAGGACAGAGGTAGAGACCCCAACAAGCAGGGTGTTGCAGAAAAACAAAATTTCAAAAGATAGAGGGGTGGAGCGAGAAGCCTCTAGAGTTGTTGCGGGAAGCTCAAAAAGTGTCTGAGATACAGTGAGAGAGAGAGAGAGAGAGAGAGAGAGAGAGAGAGAGAGTGAGAGTGAGAGAGAAAAAAAGAGCTGTACAGCTAATAGAAAGTTTAACCTTTTGTGATTCGGTTTGAATGCACATTAGTTTGTTGGTGATTGAATGTTTGTGCTTTGTTCCCTGGAGCTTGAGATCCGGGACTATTTTGAATCCGATTTCTATTATGGAAATTTAACATGATTTCTTTTAAGGTTAAGGATTTTACAGTGATTATGAAATAAAATGTTAACTCATGTTCTTTTCACAGGTCATGACTGCCTTACTATCAGTTTCTAACTAATCTCTTTTATCCTTACATAAAAGCGATTTCAAACCAGCTTAATACGGAGGAAAACAACATGATAACCTTTTTTAGTGTTTCAGACTCATTTGTTTTCACTTAATTTTAAGCTGGAACTTTATTCAGAAAGTTCCCTCCCTCAATGACGGTTGAAATTTCAGTTCAACATTAGATTGTAATAAATCAATCCTATGGTTAATATCTGTGACCTTGGATTCGGCCATTATTCATACATTGAAAGTTTTTTTTTAAAAACTTGAATAGACAAATCCTTTTAAGACAGCTCTGGTTATTCCACGACCTTTTTCATTGTAATTGAGCAATGACTGGTCAGGACAACTGAAGAAAACTAATTTTGGATTTAAATTAAGGGACTAAAACCGGGTAATAATAGTGGATTTCAAAGTTGGGAACTGTATGCATTTTACATTTTAAATATTAAATACTCAATAAATGAATTTATAATATATAAATATATATTTACAAGTAAGATTCCAAAATGTATAGTTAGGAACAGGCTTTAAAGTTAGACAAGCATAAATTGATATTTGAAGCGATAGGGAGCAAGAAATATTGCAATATTTCTTAAAAAAAAAATCAAGGTTTAAACAAAACATTGGGTGATGAAGAATGGTCATTAGGTGGCCCCAAAGCTGTTCAATTGGTTAAATCGGCTCAGCAATTGATCCGGCAATGTAACATGGGAGCGGGAACGAAAGAGTTAATTGGACTATGGCGACAGTTTTGTGATGAGAGGCACGAAGAATCAGTTTTGCGCTCATGACAAGATACTGTCACCAAATTGGGGATTGAATTAACTGCAAATGGTGCTATGGAATCTGTTGAGGTTTTTAAAAATGAATGTGCTCGAGCAAAACAATTACAGAAACAGAATGAGAAGCCAGAAGTGACTGGTAAACAAACAGAACTGCTCAATTACAGTTTTCAAAATGTTTTAGTCATTTGTTGCGTTTCTGTCCTGAATTACAGATAATGATTATTTTCTTTATATAATATATAATTAATAATTAATATTTATAATAAATCAATTGTATTAGCCTGGCTCAATATTGATTGGCAGGATTCCTTCACACTTTCTCAGTGACCTATCATATTGATTCATAGCTAATTTAAAACATGACAGCATTAATTCATTGTTAATTAGAAAATGGAAAGCTACATTACTGGCCAGAGTGTGTGCAGGCAGTGGCAGCAACAGCCTTATTGGTAGAGGAGAGTCGGAAACTTACTTTTGGGGGAGCCTTAATAGTCATCACCCCACATCAGGTATGGACCATATTAAATCAGAAAGCAGGGAGGTGGCTTACAGACTCTAGAATTCTAAAATATGAAGTAATTCTAATAGAGAGGGATGACCTTACATTTGTCTGAATCGAGCTACCTTTCTCTGGAAAGGGGAGGATGAAGCTCCCTCAGACCCAGAACATGACTGCCTCGACATTATAGAATATCAGACTAAAGTAAGAATGGACCTTAGAGATATCCCTCTATATGCATGGGTCCTCCAGAGTGATTGAAGGTAAAAGTTAGAATGGATATGCAGTAGTGGATGGAATAGAGGGGAGTGTTATTGAGGCTAGTTGACTACCCAATGATTGATCAGCACAGACTTGCGAACGTTATGCACTAGGAAGGGCCCTCAAGACCTTGGAGGGCAAAGAAGGAACTGTATACACAGAGTCGAAGAATGCCTTCGGGGTGGCACGCATATTTGGGAAGATATGGCAGGAGAGGGGACTGATAAACAGTAAGGGTAAAGAACCTGGGCTCCGACCATTTCAGAGCATTCAGGTAGATTATACCGAATTACCCAGAGTGGGAAGAATGAGGTATATGCTGGTAATAGTTGATCACCTATCTGGATGGGTGGAGGCGTACCCTTTAGCCACTGCCACTGCAGGGTGGAGGCGTACCCTTTAGCCACTGCCACTGCAAGTGGCGTGTCCAAGATAATACTTGAACACTTAATCCCCAGATACGGGATAGTGGAATGTATAGATTCGGATCTGGGAACTCATTTTACTTCCAGGGTACTCCAGGGAGTGATGAAGGGGCTAGGAGTCTCCTGGGAGTTCCACACCCCTTGGCACCCACCTTCATCAGGAAAAGTTGAGAGAATGAACCAGACACTCAAGATGCAGTTATCTAAATTAATAGTAGAAACAAGACTCCCTTGAACTAAGTGTTTACCAAAGCCCTTTTGCAAGTGTGAATGGTCCCAAGGAAAGATATGGGGCTGTCCCCTTAGGGGATATTGTTTGGCCTACCCTATCTGGGAACAAAAGGGGAACTGCCAACCCTGGAGACTAAAGAACTGTTCTTAAAGAAGTATATATTGGGCTTGTCCTCCTCTTTGTCTTTTCTTAGGAGACAAGGATTACTGGCACAGACTCTGCCCCTTGAATTCGCCGTTCATCCCATCCAGCCAGGAGATTGAGTCCTAATTAAATCATGGACAGAAACTAAATTGCAGCCGGACTGGGAGGGACCATACCAGGCTCTTTTAACTACTGAAATGGCAATACGCACGGCGGAGAAAGGCTGGACTCACTACACCAGGATTAAAGGACCAGTGGAATCCCCAGTTAAGAAAGAAGTCTGGACAGCCGAATCAACGGAAGAACCACTGAAACTCAGACTCAAAAGACTTTAAGTAACTGATTTTTATGCGGACGCAGGATAGCTTCCTTTTGATACCTATATATTGTATTGCATGTTAAATCTCTCGGTCCTTCAATACTATTGTAGGATGCTGGGGATGCTTAGGGTTACCATATTAGCTTTCTTAGTATTGGGATTTTGTCAAACGATGTTGTCATCCCCATATTTGTTATTAATGGTCCCAGAGTCTGAATAGCCGCAAGTAATAGAGGTTGATGCTTGCAGCCTAATAAAATGCGCAGATGTAAAGTATCAGAGGGAGTATATTTCCTCCAAAATCCTTCTTAAGACCCGACCGGACACAAGGTGTGGTTCGCAAAAACCATCACCTGGCATCACTATCCATAGAGCCCCCTTTCGCCCAGCCAGAGGCTGTCCTAACAGAAAGTGCCACCCGATATATCTCACCATTAAAAATCCCTCCTCTGAAGACTCCTTTCCCCGTAAAAACGGGTCTCGACTCCTTACTAACGATTTAAAGATAGTAATGGAAGCCACTGGAGAGTGTTTTTCTGGCTGCTGTTTCTGAATAGCCGTAGGAAATGGAAAACGAGCCAAACAACTTGATAGTAAGATTAATCAACCTTTTGCCCCTCCCAACGACCCAAAGGTGGTAAAAATTATAGAGGTGAAGGACTTGAAGCAGACCATTGAAATAGAAACTGGATACGGGGACGCAAATGCCTGGGTTGAATGGGTAAAGTACACTGTTAAAACTCTGAATAAAAGCAATTAGTATGCATGTGCCTCCGGTAGACCAGTTGCCCACATAGTCCCCTTTCCACTCGGGTGGAACCGAAACAGGAAGGGCATGGAATGTATGATAGCCCTGTCTCAGGATAAGACTGCATGGAATGAAAGGAATTGTACATGCCTATCTCTAACGCTCCCTCCCTTGGAGAAGACAGATTTGAAAGCACGGTCGGGAATCATATTGTGTACAAGCCGACAGGGTACAAATTGATCTAGAGACTTGGGGGAGCTAAGGTTAAACTCAGAATGACACCGAAACAAAGGAGGGAACTACTCAGCACTCAGGGTTCCCCGGGCGGATCTCTGGTGGTACTGTGGAGGCAGAATATTGCGACCTACCCTACCTCCTGACTGGAGAGGGATATGTGCAATTGGCAATCCCATTCACCTCGGCATTTGAGAAGGAGAAGGTGGTAGTAACAAAGAATGAGAGGAGTAAAAGGTTGTTATTAGATACTTCCTTTGATGATAGGATTTATCTCAACGCTATAGGAGTTCTTAGAGGGGTCCCCGATGAGTTCAAGGCCCGCAATCAGATTGCAGCAGGTTTTGAATCGGCCCTATTTTGGTGGGTAGCGGTCAACCAGAATGTGGATTGGATAAACTATTTTCTTTTTACAATCAAAGATTCATCAATTACACTAGAGATGCAGTCAAGGGTATTTCCAAGCAACTTGATGCAACCAGCAGAATGGCCTGGGAAAACAGACTGGCCTTAGATATGATCCTAACTGAAAAAGGGTGTGTATGTGTGCTGTTAGGAGGGAGCTGTTGTACCTTTATTCCAAATAATACAGCATCTGATTGGTCAATCTCTCATGCCTTGCGAGGATTGACCATCTTGGCAGAAGAATTGGCTGAGAATTCAGGAGTGGACACATCACTCACGAGATGGCTGGAATCATGGTTTGGGAAATGGAAGGGAGTGGTAGTCTCCATCCTCACCTCCCTGATAGTGGTAGCAGGGGTACAGACAGCAATTGGCTGTTGTATCATACCTTGTGTACGAGGGTTAACCCAGTGGCTAATTGAGAAGGCCTTGGCAAAACAAATACCTCTAAAAGATAATCAGGCAGAGGAACACAACCTCTTGAACAATGAGGGGGTGGGTGACCTTAAGGAATTAGCCACTATAAATGAATTCTCAGGGATGATGCTAGCGAACTGAAAGGCAACGTATGAGATAAATGCAGAAGACAACACTTAGTAGCCAAGAAGAAACGGGGGGGAATTGTAAGGTATAGGGTTAAAATTGTGCAGAATAAGGGAACAGGTGTTGCTTCTGCAAAAGCTGAAAAATGTGTTGCTGGAAAAGCGCAGCAGGTCAGGCAGCATCCAATGCAGGTCAAGAAGGCGGTGCTGAGTCCGAGGGTTGGGACTGAGAAAAGGTGGGGGGCGGGGAAATGAGGAAGCTGGAGAAATCTGCATTCATCCCTTGTGGTTGGAGGGTTCCTAGGCGGAAGATGAGGCGCTCTTCCTCCAGGTGTTGTGTTGCTGGCTGCCTGACCTGCTGCGCTTTTCCAGCAACACATTTTTCAGCTGATCTCCAGCATCTGCAGTCCTCACTTTCTCCTTCTGCAAAAGCTTACATTATAAAATTAGGCTGTGCATGCCAATACTAAACAGTGAGAAGTGAAAACAGGTAGAATTATCTAGGGTAGAGCAACCGTGTAGCAGGATGTACCTGTAACAGGAGAATAGTGTGCCAGTCGCAGGAAGGATGTGGCCAACGGATGGAATTTAGTTTGGCAGGATGATCACACGAAGACAGCAAACTATGCCAGGATAGTCATATATAGGGAATGAGATAAATAAGATTAAGGGGCGACAGGCTTAGAGTAATGGGAAAAGTAAACAGAGGCGGAGAGAAACTAGACAAAGGTGGAGTGAAGCTAGAGCTTGTAATTGGTTACTTTTGCTGTAGCGCATAGCCTATGGGATGAAAGAGGAGGACCAAGAGACGCAGCTGAACTGCATAAATCAGAATGTAACTCTCAAATCGGGGTGCTTACTCCTTAGGCACCCGTTCTTGCAATATCAATAAAATTCGCTGCTTCAGAATTTGACTTGGACTGAAATTTATTAATATGTGAGTTTTGTTTCTCACATCATTTATATAAATGACTTAGATAAGACACTGTTAGTATGTTTGCGGATGACACCAAAATTGGTGGCATAGAAAACCTTTTTCAATGTCAACTAAGAGTACAAAGGGATCTTGATCAAATGGGTCAATGGGCTGAAAAAATGGCAGAGGAAGTGCAATCTGAATAAATGTGAGGTATTGCATTTTGGTGCAACAAACGGGCAGGTTTTGTACAATTAATGGTAGGGCCTTGGGTAGTGTTGTAGAAGAGGGAGTGAGGGGTTCAGGTACATAATTCTTTGAAGTTTGCATTACATGTAGACAAGGTGGTTAAAAAGGCATTTAGTATGCTTGCCTTCACTGCTCAGTCATAGAGTCATAGAATCCGTCAGCATGGAGACAGGCCCTTTGGCCCAAACTAGTTCATGCCAACCAAAACGTCCGTCCATGCTAACCCCATTTTCCTGCACTTGACCCATATCCTTCTAAGAGAAAGTGAGGACTGCAGATGCTGGAGATCAGAGCTGAAAATGTGTTGCTGGAAAAGCGCAGCAAGTCAGGCAGCATCCAAGGAGCAGGAGAATCGACGTTTCGGGCATGAGCCGAAGATCCTTGGTTGCTGCCTGACCGCTGTGCTTTTCCAGCAACACATTTTCAGCCCATATCCTTCTAAACCTTTCCTATCCATGTATTTATTCAAATGCCTTTTAAATGTTGTTCATGTACCCACCAGAATCACTTCCACTGGCAGCTCATTCCATATGCGTACACCCTCTGTGTAAAAACGTTGCCGCTCAAGTTCCCTTTTATTCTTATCCCTCTAACCTTAAACTGATGCCCTCTCGTTCTCGATTCCTGAACCCTGGGAAAAATACTGAGTGCATTCACCCTATCCATGCCTCTCATGATCTTATACACCTCTATAAGATTACACCCCCCCCCCCCCAAGTCTCCTACGCTCTAAAGAAAAAAGTCCTAGCT
>NC_057752.1:7839441-7878061 GCF_004010195.1 Chiloscyllium plagiosum
CTCAAGTCATTGGTTGGTGATGCACAAAGCCTTTCCATGTTATCTGAAAAATTAACAGACTCCTCATTAGCAGATTGGATGATTCTTGACTGTTGGTGAAAAAGCATGTTTAACCATTTGCAATGTTTTTATAATTATTCCCTTCACCATCAGGACAGATTACTAAAAAGTGCTGGAAAAATGGTTTGGAGAGGCCAGGGCAGGTGCAAATACTTGGTGATATGCTTCTCCCAAGGTGAGGCAGAAATTGGGCTTATGGGAGCACCACTTCCTATCCATTGTGGATAAAAGTCTGGTTAGCAGGTGTAAGGTACTGTCCATATTGCTGCACGTGGTGCAGGTCTGGCCCATTCCACTTCATCTGGAAATCAAAGATGGACCGTGTCCGCAGGGACACCATGTATAAAGCTCTAAGTAAGGAGGGGGAAGAACATACTCAACACTGCCATCATCCCCTGATGACCACCTTGGTGTACAGCTGCATCAAGCAATACATAGACCCTTGATATAGAAACACAAAGTGTCACTACATACGGAGGTTCTACCTGTCCCTGGTATTATGAAGAATGGGTGTGGCCTTGGCGCTACGAAATGGTCCAAGCAGCTGGAACGTTCTGTATCACTCGTCCTGCATGGAGAGATTTGTAAAGAAAAACATCTTTGACCACAAGTCCATCAGGCAATGCTCAGCATGTAGTGACCTTGAGCCCCTCGGGAAAAGGAAAGCGTGGTTCCTGTCATGTGGCTCCCTGAGCAGACTGTCAAAGTCATTTAGCAGAATGCCTGATTGCCAGAACTTTCCAACCAGTACCAAGATATAGCTTGGTTGGTGGTGAGAAGGCACTGGCTGTCAGATCTTGCCCAGACTCTCTGTGTCACCGCATGCTACCCTCAAAGCAGCTGAACTGGTGAAGAAACTGTCATACATCTCCTTCTGGAAGGTGCTTTTTGCAAAAAAAGTCTGGAGAGAGATGCAGTGGTTTTTGTCAAGGTTCACCCTGAGCAGCTCTGTGATACAGGACTCTGTGCTCTGTTCCCTGGAAAGCACACTGAAACAAACATCGAATGCACCTGGAGGATCATCAACTTGATGAAAGATGCAGTTTCATTTGTCCAAACCTGCTGGACTTCCAGCGTAAAGAGTTGATCTTGACCAAATTTTGCAGACTGGAACCTTCCTAGGAATAGGACTATGTGCTGAGGGATGCACTAAAGCTTGGGGCAATAGCTGCAAGACGAGTGGCATACGATCATCATCTAAAGTCTTTCAGCCAAAGTAGAATGGGGGCCCCTTCAGTTATCGGACTTTCTCAGTGCCTCAAATGTATGCAAATATAGTCTTGTATAAGTAAGAAATGTCTTTTTTTAAAAACAACTGCAGGGAATGAGTCGACTCTCGACTCTGATCTCCAGCACCTGCAGTCCTCTCTTTCTCCCAACCGCAAGGAATGCCAACTTTCCAAAGTTATTCATGTGCAAAGACTGCACAGAAATGCTTCAGTAACTGTGTATGCATATGAAGAGTTTTTTTATGAATAAAGTATATTTGTCCAATAAAATTAACTGAAAATGTTAAAAAATGAAAATAAACCCACTTTTTTCAATGTTTCTCTGATTTTTCTCATAGGTTGACAATGTCTGGGAAAAATCAATCTTTAATTCCTGAAGACTCCAGGGCAATCCTGGAGGGTTGGCAACCTATAACATCAAACAGAATGATCAACACATCAATAAGTCTGAGGAAGACCAGAATCTTAAACCATTCTTTCCAAATTTTGTGATCTGACATCCTGGGTTTATTCATTCATTTTCACTTTATTGTTAATACCAAAAGTAAATTAATTTTACATACTTGTCTTGTTCATTAATAATGAATTACATACAATGAGAAAAATGTTACAAAATTACTGAAATTTGTATTAAACTGTTCCCAGCAAACTTAGAATATCATTGAGTCTACCCTAAGTACATATTCTCGTCCATACATTAGCTCCTATGAAAACGTCTGATGGAAAATGGCACAAAGGAGTTCAGGAACATCAGAGGAATTGTATGCTTGTCCCTGAATGCATCCAGTAGTAATAATAACAAGGGCTGATCCTCATTGCTTATCAGACTTTTTACTTCTGCCAAAATTCACAGTTGCAAATGTATACTTCAAATCCAGAGACTTATCCAATTGCCAAAATTCTTGACCCATCAATTCATGTTAGACAACACAAATTTCACAATACTGTACAAATACATGGAACTGGTACATGAACGTTGGTCATCTGGATTGCCAGTAAGGTAGCAGATGTTATCTCTCCTTAACAGTCTTATGGATCGAGTACTATTACACTCTAAGTCAAACAAAAATGCTGCCAAAAGACCAAGGGCCAGTGACTATAAACAGTTGCCCTGCAACAGACTCCTCCGTTCTGGTGTCAACTGGGATGACTTTATTACATATTCAAATTAAAGGGGCATACTGGAATTAAGAATCTAACAATGACCATGAATCTATTGTCAATTGTCAGAAAAACCCATCTGGTTCACTAATATCATTCAGGAAAGGAAGCTGCCATTCTCACCTGGTCTGGACTACATGTGACTCCAGACTCCAGCAATGTGGTTGACTCTTAACAGCCCTCTGAAGTGGCCTAGCAAGCCATTCAGTTCAAAGGCAATTACAGAAAAACAATAAATGCTAGCCAACCAGCCAGCGATGCTCACGTCCCATGGGTGAATAAAATAAAACAAACACAACAATCTAGACTTTAATTAAAGCATAAAGAAAACGTGCAAATCAAATAATATAATCATGCCCAGTGTGCGCAATGCATGCCCACTCTCTAATGCCCACCTGTCATGGAAAGCTTCATGACACAACAAGTTTCGCTCACATTCCGCCGCTGGCAAGAGCTCGAAAGCAATCTCGCGAGAATTTGACAATCTCGAGCGGGTTGCCCCGGTGATGTTTTTGCTCCACGGTGGTTGATTGGACCATTCGGCGGAGAAACGGACCAATCGAGTACTCAATTTTTTTTAGGAACTGAACGGGAAGATTTAACTTTGGAAGAAGCGAGTCGCCGTGACCTGTGGGTTTAGCTAGCCGGTGCTGAACTCAACGCTACGATCAGAAAACGTAAAGCCGTCAGGAGAAGTTGTGCAGACAGTAGAGATCTTGATTATTTAAAAAAAACGAGCTTCGCCAATGATGGCTGCCGTGAGGGGAGAGTCAGGTTCGACCGCTCCCAGGTGAGTATATCCAGTAGGACCGATCGGAGCAGCCTTTTGTTGTTTCTTTCTTGAGACAGTCCCTGACCAGACATGGTTAGAATAACATTCCACCCGTCAGGTCAACCGTATTCATTTGTATCACTGATTTGATTTATGACGCAAATACATCGTGGTGTATGCACGTTAATATACAGTATGTTGTTGGGCTCAGTTCTTAAACGTAAGTACCCATGCTGATTGATGTAATTGTAGCAATCTCTCTTGGGGTGCTGGCCCATTTCGAGCACCACTCTAATCTAGACTCATGTGCCTTTCAGAATCGATTTGAGAGTAGCATAGACAAGAAACTTAACTTCAGGCCCACCTTGTTGATGTTTCCTGAGAGAGGGCGAGCGATGAAAAGAATGCAAATCTAAAATGCACAATGAAAATCAAAAAGTACTGGAAATACTCAGCAGGTCAGGCAATATCTGTGAAGAAAGAAAGAGTTAATATCTTAGATTGAAGAAATGATGTCCTGTTTCTTTCCAAAGATGTTGCCTTACCTACTTCCAGCATTTCCTTTTTTTCAAACTTCCAGCATCTGCAGTACTTGTGCCTTTGTGAGATGAGAAAATTGTAGGTTATGTCTACACAGAAAAGACTGGAAATGTGCAGGTCAGTTAGCATTTTTGTACAGAACAGTCAATATTTTGGGGTTGTATCTTTCTTCAAAACTTAGAAATCAGAAATGCGCACGCTTAATAAGATCAAGAAAGGAGGGGAAGTATTGTGGAATGGTGGTTGGATGGTGTAATGAATCACATCAGTCAACTACCTGGTGAGATGAACGTATGAGGAACGTTTTGAGGATTGTGGATATATACTCAATGGATTCTAGAAGGACTGGGGGGATCTAATTGAAACATGCAGAATACTGAATGGCCTTCAGGGTAGATGTTGGGAAGATGTTTCTATTGTAGGAGAGACTAGGACCTGAGGGCACAGCCTTAGAGTAAAGACCTTTTAGAACGGAGACAAGGGGAAACTTCTTCAGCCAGAGAATTAATTGAAATCATTGGTACAGAATGCTGTGGAGGCCAGGTCATTGCGTATATTTAAGACTGAGATAGATAGGTTCTTGAGTATCAAGGGTTACAGGGAGAAAGTGGGAGAATGACAAAACTTGAGAAACTTATCAGCCATGATTGAATGGAGCAGATACGATGGGCTGAATGGCCTAATTTCTGCTCCTATGTCTTATGGCCTTATGGAATAACAAAACATTAATTCAACTGTTTTCAGAGCAGTAAACAGCAATTCACAGCAAGTTAGCATGCAAAACACTGGTTATTAAGTTCTGCTAAGTCTTATCATACAATGAACGTTACGCTTTCCCCTGTCAGTTAGTCATATAACTCTCTTTACTTCACTCCTGAGTTTCAAACCTCAAAGCCTAGCAATGACTCACTGTCAGCATTCTGCTGAGAAATGATCACTCTGTTGCAATTTGCCAGTATCTCTGTTTAATTTCTAACCTGAGATTAGAAAAGGGTACTGCAAGCAAGAAAATAGACAAATGGATGTTGCAAGCTAAGTGGTGACACCTTGGGATTAAGCACATCATTTACTGGAAACAGACCATGGTCTGAGAGAGGATTTATGTATTTGGTACAGTGTGGCTTGGTATTTTACATAGAACATAGAACAGTACAGGCCCTTCGGCACTTGATGTTGTGCCGGCCTTTTATCCTACTCTAAGATCAGACTAACATCCTTGTACTATCTTTCAATGTGCCTGTTCAAGAGTTGTTTAAATGCCCCCAATGAATTTGACTCTGCTACCACTGCTGGCAGTGCATTCCATGCACCCATCACTCTGTGTAAAGAACTGACCTCTGACATCTCCCCTAAACCTTCCTCCAATTACCTTAAAATTATGCCCTTTCGTGATAGCGATTTCCACCATGGGGAAAAAGTCTCTGGCTATCCACTCTATCTATGCCTCTCAACATCTTGTACACCTCTATCAAGTCACCTCTCATCCTTTATTGCTCCAATGAGAAAAGCCCTAGCTCCCTCAACTTTTCTTCTTGAGACATGCCCTCCAGTCCAGGCAGCATCCTTGTAAATCTCCTCTGCACCCTCTCTAAAGTTTCCACATCTTTCCTATAATGAGGTGACCAGAACTGAACACAATATTCCAAGTGTGAATTAACCAGGGTTTTATAGAGCTGCAGCATAACCTCGCGGCTCTTCAACTCAAACCCCCTGCTAATGAAAGCCAACACACCATATGGCCTTCTTAACAACCCTGAGGGATTTTTGGGCATGGACCCCAAGATCCCTCTCTTCCTCCACACTGTCAAGAATCCTATCTTTAACCCTGTATTTGTTACGTCACAGAGTAAACTCCCCTGCTTAATTTGAAACCAGCAACACAGAAAAGATTTATCCTGTGCACTAATCTGAAAATTCGAGAAGCCAAGAACCAGTTAAAGTAAAAATTAACAACTTAATTTCTTAAATTATAACAGAGAATTATTAACTAACAACTATTTACAATTCCTTACTTTAACCTATCTGTTACCTTCCCTTCTATAATACTAATCCGATAAAACTCCTGATTATGATTTACAAAACAAAACTTTTTATCTCAAAACCAGGCATCTTTAGTTTTTTTCTGAATTCCAGTGTTCTTTTCTTCTTAGGGATTTCTGCTTCATAGGTTACTGATCGATTAAAGGTACTTTTTAAGAGAGCTATTTTTCGGACAGTCTTTACATGCTGGGGCTTGGCAGATCTCCTCTCAACTGTTCAGCTTTCCCCAGACTTGTACTCCCAAAGCATCGAATTGTGTCATTGGCTTTTAAGATTTAAACTTTTAATTTAAACTGACCTAATTCAAATCTGTTTTGTTGTTTCCAGGCAACCAGCTAATCGAGTTGTTTGACCAAATGTTACATTATATTTCTTTTCAGAACACTTGGTTCTGTCAGGTAGTTCTGTTGCTTTTAACTCTCTTAAAGGTACAGTACTCCCACATCTTCATAACATATTCTACATTCAAATTCAACCTTCCAAAGTGACTGACTTCACACTTTTCCAGGTTGAACTCCATCTGCCAGGTGTCAGCCTAGTTCTGCATCCTGTCACAGCCTCCACCAACCTTTGTGTCATCGGCAATCTTACTAACCCACCTTTCCACTTCCTCATCCAAGTCATTTATAAAAATCACAAAGAGCAGAGGCACCATAACAGATCCCTGCGGAATACCACTGGTCACCGAGCTCCAGGCCAAGTAGTTTCCTTCAGGCCACCATCCTCTGTCTTCTATGAGCCAGCCAATTCTGTATCCAGGCAGCCAGATTTCCCCATATCCCGTGCCTCTTTGCTTTCTGAATGAGCCTACCATGGCGAACCTCATCAAACACCTTGCTAAAATCACATCTACTGCTCTACTTTCATCAATGTGTTTTGTCACATCCTCAAAGAATTCAATAAGGTTTGTGAGGCATGACCTGCCCCTCACAAAGCCATGCTGACTATCTCTAATGGTAACTGCATATTCATTCTGTGATCTTGGCCAATCTGGTGGCAAGGGAGGAATCTATAAAGTTAATGCTTAAGAGACCTGGATCCCATGTTGACTTTGCAGGCAAAACGTGTGCAATACCACTCCAATTGTTAAGTACTTGATGAAACCTCCATGAATGTTATAGGTACCCATATGCTTGATGATCATTTTCAGTACACTGTTACCTGATAGAAAAGTAATCTGCCATCATTTTGTTTTGATATAGTGTGCAGTGTAATGCACTACAGAACTTGGTGCTGAAAATAACGGTCTGATCTTTTGGCAGAAATGAGTGTCTCAATCAAAAGGCTCGACCTGTGAAGCCAACTGTGGCCAACAAAGAAAACTGTCCAAGACCAGTGAGGCCAGAGAAAGGAGCTGCTGTGCATGGCAGTAGGCTACCTATACCGGTGAAAAAGTTAAAAGTGAAATCTGTTCCAGACTTCAAAAAGTTACATCAACAGTGGGATAAAAAATTTCTGAAGGTAAGGGTATTATCCAACACACATAACATTGCTATGCATTCAAGAGCTGGCTGATCTTTAATGTAATATTGGGGAAGTTTTTTTTAAATAGGGATATCCCCAGAAGTGGGACATGTTTCTGTACAGGCTTGGATTCTTTTCTCAAAAAGAGATGAACGGTTGGTGACCTGATAAGTCTTCAAGGAAATTAGCATTTGGTAGGGTAGGTGTATGCAAAGGAAAAGGAACATTTTAATAAATTAAACTTTAGGTCCCAATTATACCCATGAGGAAAGTTCGAATGTTCATCTCCTAAACCCAAGACATTTAATTTTAAAAGGATTATTGAGTTTTGGCAATCAGTCTTTCACTGAGGGGCTCTGGTGACACTGTTCTGTAGTAGGAAAGATTGAACAATTTATTTATATTACCTATTCCTTCAAGTGCTCCAATCTGTCCATTTTGTATACAAATGAGATCATCTTTTGACTTGGTTCTCCTGGTGAGAGCCATGTTTGCTGAGAGCATCTGTCAACATAACTTTTTTTTAATTCTCTCGTGGGCTGTGAGCATCACTGCCTGGGCTGGAATTTATTACCCATCTCTAGTTGCCCTTGAGAAGGTGATGGTGGGCTGCCTTCTTGAACAGCTGCAGTCCCACAATGTCCTTAGGGAGGGAATTCCAGGAATATGACCCAGTGATAGTGAAGGAACAGCGATATATCTCCAAGTCAGGATGGTGATTCCAAGTTACACATGGTTCTGTTGCCCGTGTATCTGCTCCCCAGTCCTTCCAAATGGAAGTGATTATGGGTTTGAAAGGTGCTGTCCAAAGTTCTTTGGTGAATTTCTGCAGTGCATCTTGTAGATAGTACACACTACTACTGAGTGTTGGTAGTGTAGGGAGTGGATGCTTGTCAGTGTGGTGCCCGTCAAGTGGGCTGCTTTGTCCTGGATGGTGTCAAGCTTCTTGAATGTTATTGGAGCTACGCTCATCCAGGTGAGTGGGGAGTATTCCATCACACTCCTGACTTGTGCCTTGTAGATGGTGGAGGCTTTGGGGAGTCAGGAGGGGAGTTACTCACTGCAGTGTTCCTAGCCTCTGACTTGCTCTTGTAGCCACTGTATTTGTATGGTAAATCCAATTGAGTTTTGGTCAATGGTAACACCCAAAATGTTGATAGTGGGGGATTCAGTGATGGTAATGCCATTGAATGTCATAGGGCAGTAGTTAGATTATCTCTTATTGGAGATGGCCATTGCCGAGCATTTGTATAATGCAAATGTTACTTGTACTGTGTGAGAATCAAGGTATATACATCAGCCAGTCTAGTTTTGGAGTCGACCCCCAAAGTAAAAGCCAAAGTCAAGAATACTACCTCAAAGAAGCATGAAAAGCATGATTTTAACCATTCAACAAGCTTGTCTTTGACAGGCTGTTCTGCAAATGATCATTGTAACCAAACAAGCAAAGTCTATTTCACAACTTATTTGAAAAAATGTATTCTGTATATGCTGTCTGTACATGATTTTTATTTTGTGGCACACAGTAAGGGCTATTAGTGGTGGGAATGATCATTTCAATTCCACTTTGATTTTGGTGTGCTGTGATTGACCACTCCTCAGCCAGATGGAAAATGAAATGGTTTTGTACACTGGATTTCACATGCTAGTCATCTTCCAGCTATGACTGTTTAATGAGATGCTGCCACCTGCTAAACCTTTTATGCTCTGATTCATATCAAGCAGGAGCTAGGTGCACATTGCCTGCAGCTCCCTTCCAAGTTGAGGTGGATTTTCATCTCTAAGTCAAGCTGGGTCAGAGGTGAATAGAAGTCTGTGTCAGCTGTGGCTCAACTGGTAGCACCTGCCTGTAAATCGCAAGGTTTTAGGTTCAAATTCCTCTCCAGGTTTTCAGCACATAAATCTTGGCTGATAATCCAGTGCAATGCGGTATTAATATTTCAAATAGATATCAAAATACAAGATTTTACAAAGCCCCCATCAATTTATTGAACATTATATAATGTTATTAGTTCAAAGTAAAACTGTTAAAATACAAATTTTCTACATGTTTGGCGACTGTTTTGCACTTTCCTAGCTGGTGGTTATTACGTGGAAGCAGTGTGAATGAATTTTGATCATGCATAATTGCAAACTGTAATGGGCTTCAGTCATCAACAAGACTACCTATAGAATTTAATCTCCCTCCAAGAATAATTGCTTCTTCTGTTTCGGAGAGAGTTTGGTATAAACATTTGGTGTATTGGTCACACCTGAGACTTGGATCATGCTTCCTTTTTCCCAATTCTATCCACAAGGTGTTAGAGGTTTCATGACTGCCAGTGTCCTTCTGATCACTTAATGGGGGAGTCATTTAAGTGTTAATTTAAGCATGCGTAGGACATTGTTTTTCCTTCTATGTGTTCAAACAATCCTAGCTAATCCTATCCTTGACTTGATGTCTGCATGAATGTTTTCCAGCACAAGTATTATTATATCTCTTCCGCCCTACCTCCTTCAGACATGGACATGCAATTTAGCACACCCATCACTGTCCTAGCGAAGTTGACAAAATATGACATTTAGGACCTCTGTTTTGTTTACTGCCGTGCCCCATACTTTGCAAGATTTTAGAATTACCTGAAATGTGTTTTACAATGACTAAGTTGACATGGAGCTGCCTTGTGTTCACTCTTCTGACTCACTAGGTTGAAATTAATACCGATGGATAATTTATAAAAATGGTAGTTTACAACTTAAATCTCGCTGAACAGAGAGAGACATATTGCCCCAGGTTTTGCCTTGCACTCATAGGGACAAACATAAAATTGCCAATTTCAAATGACCACAACAATTTATACGATAGGGGAAAAGGTTGATGATTAGTTAGTAAGTCAACTTTGGTTGGCTGACGTTTTGTCAAGGAGAAGGCAACAAGGAACTATAAACTCCCCAAATTCCCTGGTAATTCAACAAGGTGTAAAACGTTGTACTCAATCAGCCCAGGCTTGCAAGACCCAAAACAAAACATCTATTGATTAGATATGATTGGGCAACACTAACTGAACAATCCTGAGAATGCTTAAAAAAAGCTACTCCAGCAATTCATTGCAAGAGGATCAATTCTGTTCATAATGTATATATTTGTGTCTGGTAGAAGTGACATATATTTGTATGCAGGAACTCATTCTCTACAAACATAAAGAATATCTTTAAGGCTTGCACATTTTAGAATTACCCAGGAGCGTGGGGAACCTATAGTTCTCTGTGGCTTTTCTCCATACAATGTCTCAGCCAGTAAGAGTCAACTTGCCACCCAATCAGCTCACTCTTCTCCTTAAGTATAGATATTATAATTCCCTTGGACTCATCTGGACAAATAGAAGAATGCCAAATTTCAAACAAAAAGCATCAGCAACATTTTTCTTCTTTCAGAAAAATGGTGCTTAAATAAAACCTTGTAAAAAGACTTCATTACCTTGCATTTTGTGCACCACAATTTAGAACCTTTAAAACGAGATGTCTTTCTCAAGCATTCAAAATGTTTTCTTGAGTTAGCTTTGCTACAGTCCAGGTTATGTATTTGTATTCTAGACTGAGAATCTGCAGCAAATACTATAATGGAAAATTCCCTGCATTTAATTTCTTCTTTTGATTGCTTAATATGTGTCTAAATTGACAGGCTGAATTCACTGAATTGTCATGTTTTAATTTGAATGGTTTTATTCCAAAGGCAGTTGATAATTTATTGGATATTATTATACTTGATTTATTATTTTAGAAACAAACAACTGCCAAAAAGGCCTGCACTCAGCCAATTCCATTTACCTTCGCAACATCCAGGGGAGCCAAATCAACTCAGCCTGTGAGCACAGATCATAATATGCGAGTGACATCATCTGCAATAACCAAGAAAGAGTTGGCTGAATCTGAGGGAAGTTATCTAGTCGGTGCCAATAATGCAGTCGGAGCTACAGATCAGAGTGTAGTTGAATCAAAACCTATCCAGACCCAAGGCTGTCGGCTGACAGTTCACCAAGAGTGCAGAGACTTGGGTTCTAGCATTGCAACGCTGAAGCTTGACCAGAATGAGATGGCAAACAAAGAAAATGAGTAAGTATACAAAATAATTTCTTTTTCTCTCTCTCCTCAGTATTTGTGAAAGAGAGCAGTAAATCAAGTATACCATAATCTACTTAACCAGTATTTCATAAGGCTTCATTATTAATTACATGCATCTTTCTAAAATTAGTTTAATGTGTAAAGTCATGTAAAAGGCTGATTGGTAATAAATTGGTGGAATGTTGTACTATGACATGCTACTCTTTTTCCAGATGTATATGCTCCTGTGAATGTTGGTTAGGTCAGGTGGCTAGACTTTGATGCAGAATGATGCTAATGGTGCAGGTTCAATCCTTTTCCAAGCTTTGATAGTTCATGAAGGACTGCCTTCTTGTCTTGTCCCATGCTGATGTGATGTGTTGCCCCTCAAAGTATATCACCACTTGTTTCTTTCTAACAAAGAGAGATGCCTCTGGTTCTCTTGGACCATGGCTAATTATCTTCTATTTCCTGCACAAGCTGACTGCAATGTGGTCAACAGGGCACAAAGTGCTAATTCATGTACTATTAGAACAAATTAATTAGTGAAAATACAAATGTGAACTTTGATCTACTGTAAAATGAATTGGAGGTTGATCTTGTTGATTCACAGTTTGTCACTTTGTTGCCTTCAGCATTTTAAATTATCCTCCTTTATTTTTACAAGTGAGCCTAAACAGGTAGATTGTGAATCTGTTCCTGAACTAATAGCCAGAGGATAGAGTCCATTGCCTTCTAATTGTGTAATTGGGAAGAGGGTGATGTATCAATCTTCTTGAATTTGTTTTAAGCAGATAGAATGGCTTCAGCCAAACTACACAATATTAAGTTTAAAGCACAAACCTATATCATTCTTATCTTCCATAGCTGGTTATTGTATGAGAAATATTTTTAACATTGTGGAGTCCTCAAGTCATCAACTGCATTCAATGACCTTAAGCTTCTGGTCTGTCTGGTTTAGTACTTATGTTAATAATGGAGTTTCACTGTTCTTGGCTGTCTCCAGCTTTGTTCCTTGCCAGGCAAATATCACTCCAAGTAAAGCCGAGAGTTCCTACATTCAGAATTCAGCACCTGAGATCAAGCCGCCTTTGCCACCAGAAAAAGCACAACTAGAGGTCCTACGGACTAATACCATTAAACCAAATACAGGTATTTGGAATAAATACTTCAATGCAATCTCAAAGAAGGCAAAATGCATGTGGGGACATGTGTGATGGACCCATTATTTTAAGTGGGTGACCCATGTAACCTCCAGTTGACCCAAATATACAAAACTCAAGTTCACTTTCGTTAGGATTGCCCATCCTTTATTACCAACAGATGTGATTGGCAATGTGGAGAGAAGAATTGTGGAAGCTTTGCCCTATTCCCATGCTGTGACCTCCCTTGAGTCCCAACACAAAAGTTGAATAAAAGAGAGAAATTATATTGCTCAAAGTTTGGGAGAAGATTTGTAGCTCGGGGCTCGTTGTTGTAGTTCTGTTCGCCGAGCTGGAAATTTGTGTTGCAGACGTTTCGTCCCCTGTCTAGGTGACATCCTCAGTGCTCGGGAGCCTCCTGTGAAGCGCTTCTGTGATCTTTCTTCCAGCATTTATAGTGATTTGTATCTGCCGCTTCCGGTTGTCAGTTCCAGCTGGAGATACAGCTGAAGCGGCAGATACCAACCACTATAAATGCCGGAGGAAACATCACAGAAGCGCTTCACAGGAGGCTCCCAAGCACTGAGGATGTCACCTCGACAGGGGACGAAACGTCTGCAACACAAATTTCCAGCTCGGCGAACAGAACTACAACAATGGTGTTGCTTTTCAGCTGCCTTTAGGAAAAGCATAACTCTTGCTTCATGCTATTTGTCAGTGTCATTCTCTTATTGCTTGACTGAAGGTGTGGCTGTTTTCTGTTCTGCAGAAGAAAAAAAAGGTTCAATATTAATGATGAGTTTAAAATTTAAAATCCATTATTGTAGTAAATGAAAAGATGAAGCAAGAGTGTAAAATTGTACACTGTAAACTTGCTTTTAGAATAATAATATTGATTAAAAAGATTGATTTCAATTGTCAGAAGGTCTCTCCCATTTTGAGTCCTTCAGTCTTGTGGATTGCAACATAGTCCTGGAATCTAGATGAGGAGAAAGTGAGGACTGCAGGTGCTGGACATGAGAGTTGAGAGTGTGGTACTGGAAAAGCACAGCAGGTCAGGCAGCTTCCGAGGAGCAGGAGAATCGACATTTTGGGTTTTCCCCCCCCACCCCTTCCCATTTATCTCTCAGCCCCCCGGCCCACAAGCCTCATTCCTGATGAAGGGCTTATGCCCAAAATGTTGATTCTCCTGCTCCTCGGATGCTGCCTGACCTGCTGTGCTTACCCAGCAACACACTCTCAACTGGGATCTAGATGAGTTGAACATTGACTGAAAACTTGTGGCTCATTCACTACAAACGTCTGTGTGTCTAATAAATGGTAAAATTGTTCGCAGTGCAAATGCAATAATATTGGTATGGGATATTGACTTGAAAGTTTCAAATTCTAAATGTAATTGATAGGCTTTGCATAGATAACAAACTGAAGATAGCATAATAAAACTACTTGTCTGGTGCATTAAAAAATTCAGACGGTAAACGATCTAATGGAAAATTTCCAAGTCGTTTTGGCATAATTTGACCATCTAATCAGAGCACAATTTTGTGGAAAAATAGGGCAAATGTTGTTCATACCAAGTTCCACCTCCCATTCAGTTCTTTTCTCATTCGTTTATTTGCCATGGGCTTTTTGGGCCTTCCTGTGATGTGTCAGCCAAGTTCAATGTGACCAGGTTTTCATATTATAATGAGGGCTGTTGGCACTGCAGCACCTGGTTTCCTGTTTTTACAATCCAATCATAAGGTAAGTAAAATCTGAAAATTCAATTAGACTGACTTGTGAGGATGGGACCCAATTCCTCACCCTCTTCCCCACACTGAGAGCTTTTTAGTGTAGATATGGCACGTTGTCATTATTATAGAAGAGCGGCACAGGATGGAACAAAGGGGAATTGGACAGAATTTACTGCAAGGTCCATCTGAGCACATCTCTTTCACACCAGTGTATTACCCCACTTTCCCCTTCAAATAAATGAACATTTTTTCACCCACCCTCTCATTCTACATTGTAACAAGAAATCAGTCATTTTATTTTCTAATCAGCCTGTTAGAGATGTTATGACACACCCCTGGAGCAGTAGGACTTGAATCTGACCCTGCTTAAGCTGTTCAGAAATACCTCTGGAGCAGGTGAGACTTGAACCCAAGTCTTCTGACCCAGAGGTAGGGGCACTACCATTGCACCACAAGAATCCTAAATGAGAGGAGACTCACATGCAATGTTTTTTTAGTCAACCTGTTCATGGATGTAATCAGAGGTGGTTGGCCTTCTCATTCTCTACAGAAGAGGCATGGGTCTTGGCTGGCTGTCCTTTCATGACAATTGATCACTTTATATTGATGTTATTTCTGGACTGATACCAACTTTCATGTTTCACTGCAATGCTTGGCCTGCCCTCTCTGAACATGTGTTCCTGTGGCAGTATCAGGTGGGTGACCCCAGCTATTGTCATTCCACTGGATCCTTGATCTGTGTCCATTGATCAGTAAGATGGCTGAGTTAAAGGCAGCTAACAGATTCTAACATTCCCGAGAAACAACAGACTGCATTGCAGCTGCAGTGGTCTCCCCAGCCACCCACACTGATATCCTGATAAGGTGGAAACACCTATTGGTCTCTGGCCACTATTTAGGTGAGAGCCTGCAATAAAGTCCAGTGAACCTGACACCATCTCCATTGGTCCATTGTTCTGTAATTTGGCCAGCCTGCTCCATCAGTCTGTGCTAGATCATCAAAATGAAGGAAGTTGCCATTGACAGCGCTATCGAGTAGCCCTTGCTCAAGGAATAACCTCATTCTGTGAGTGATTTTTTTTTTAAGTATATTGCTGAAGACAAGAACTGTTGACTTAACTCTCACCTTTTAGTGTTGCACATCCTTGGATAGTTACTTGAGAGCCTTTATGCAGATATGCCATTAGCTGAGGATCAGTGGATAGCACTCATCACTTGAATTAGAATTAGCTATGCATACAAGTCTTAGTCCAGAGACTTCAGCACAAAATCTAGGCTGACACTTGTTACAGTACTGAAGAAACACTGCACTCTCAGAACTCACCTTGTTCGGTCCAATTTTAAACCAGAACCCTATCTTTCCCCCCCCCCCCCTCATATGGAGGGCATCTCATCTCTCATATAGGCATGAGAGAGCCTATGCCACTATTTTAATGAAGAACAGGGAAGTTCTTATGTATCCAGGCCAATATTTCTGTCTTAACCAATATTAATAAAAACAGATTGACTGACTGTTCATTATTGTTTTGCTGTATTGCTTTGTGCAAATTGGTAGCCGCTTATTTTCTGCATTACACCTGTGACTGCAAATGTGTTCCATTATTCACCACGTCCAGTTGCAACAATTGATGTTTATGACAAGTGGGCTCAAGGTGGGCTTGCTTGTGAAATTGCAGCATTTTGTTCACTTTTTATGTAGCAGCCTTGCTGTTTTGTTTGGCTGTATGTGACTTCTGCTAGTAATTCTTGCGCAAAAGATCAATGAAATATAAATCAAATGGTTCATAGGCTTAGTTATCCACAAAGATGGAATCTCGGGATGGCTTGGACTTTCTCTTCGTTCACAGATTGATGCCAGTTCCATTTGCAAACAATTTCTTATAAACCAAACATACCAATTCACTGCCATGTGTGGGGTATAATGCCTTCACTAATAATCCCGAAACAAATTGGAGAAGAGGTGAAAATATCTTGTGTGTCCTCACATTGGTTAAATTGTTCTCCATTTATGATACTAATGTGTAAAAATTCAAACTATTTTGGATGAAACAATTCACTTTGCTCGACCCTCAAAGTAATATTGTGCATGGATGACGGAGTTTGAATGCAGTATCAAATCAAGAGTCGTACTGAATGCCATTGGGTGTCATGTTCGTTTAAACTTCTTTTTAAAGGCACAATAGCTCACCAAATGTCAGATCTGTTTATCATCTGAATACTGTGATTTCCCACATGCATTTGCCTTTCACATTCATGATGGAATTTCTTATTCTCTTTCCGTAATGAGATATTAGAAGCAGCTCCCTCATCAAGTTGCAAAGTTATTCACGGCAAGCATGTTCTACATGGCTCTTCCCACAGCTGAATCTGCCGTTTTGTAACCATTTTGATTTTTAACCCCAACTATTTTTAAAAATTACCAATTTTCTTATTTCTCTCACATCAATCATCGAGATAAAGTGGTGTTATCTGTACAAATGACCCTTTATGCTTCAGATTCATGTTCTGAAATCATTTTACAATGGAAATTAATGTACTCTGGAATTCTCACAACAAAGAGACAAAAATGTGTTTCTGGCTGTTTTATATTATGTAGGCATTAAGATTGATAATTCAATATTCCTTTGAACCTCTTGAGTTGCAATATGTAGTGTAGTCCCAGTATGCTACACTTCCAAAAGTGATGTAAAATTTGGTGTTATGTTTCCATCATGGTGATTTGAAATAACTATTTTTCTGTATAATTGTAGACAATAGTGAAGATTTTGTGAGTAATCCAATGGCTCTACAGAGCATCCTATCGAATGTTGGAATTAATGTTTTTAATGTAACCAACCACAAACTCAGTCTGGCGCACACAATATCTATGAAAATGAATAACCAAAATCACGAGCCATCTAATCCAAAATCAGGTATTTTCCCCATTTTTGGTATCCCTTTTAAGCAACTTTTGAAATTTATTTCAAACTCAAAACATTGTTTAGATTGGAAACTGTAAAGTGACCATGGCTGTAGGTTTTATTTCATTATGTGGATTCTCTTGGTGTAGGTAATAACAATGGTATGACACTTGGGAATGCCCCATCAACTCTTGATGACAAGAATATTTTCAGCAACCTCTGTGGCAAACCTAGCATGACAATACGAGCCCCTGAGAAGGACAGTGCACTCCATTGCAAGTATCCTGCGCAAAGTCCATATGTGGTAGGTCACTTTGAAAAGAATGCAAAAGGTATTTGCTGCAAGAAATCGCACATTCTATGTTTGTAAGCATTTTATGTTATGTTGGTTGGAGATCTTTGTCACAATTACCACTTGTACTGATTTACAAACAAAAACTTCTTAGCAAAAAAGAAAACACTGCTATGTTGAACTTTACCAGAGCTACTCAAGTCACCAGGGCTACTCAAGTAACCGTGGTATACAATTTTAGAGGCGGTTTCTTTTGGCTCATGCATAAGGTCCAAGACCAAGCTGTAAAACAAATTTGTAGCAAAGAAGGGCAATTATTATGGGGAGCTGGGATTCCTTGAAAACAATGTTGAGTTCGTGGTAGGCTTGATTCTCAATCCTACATGAGCTCTGCATTAAGGTGTTGGTGGAATATGGTTGATTATAAGACATTGGACTTGCAATATAGAATCTTTTGAGGTGGTTAGCATGCCACAAGTCATTCTTCCCACCACAAATGAAGGACATTTCTTGTATAGCTGATAAGGTGATTTTAGGATTTTTTTTCTCTTTCATTCATTCATTGAATGTGGGCATCACTGGCTGGGTCAGCATTTATTGCCCATCCCTAATTGCTCTTGAGAAAAATGGGAGTGAGCTGTTTGAACTGCTGCAGTCCATTTGTTATAGGTACACCCACAATGCTATTGGGAAGGGAGTTCCAGGATTTTGACTGAGTGCTGATGGAATGAAGAAAGACCCTGTGTTTCCCAAAAAGCCATCACCAAAAAGCTGGACTGTTCAATATGGCACTTAATTTGATTCAGTTGCAGGGAGCTGAAAACATTTCTTTTCTGTGTCTCCAATAAGTATAATTAACATTTCTTGGGGTATGAAATGTACCCGTACTGTACTTTAGCATCTGCTATCATTCATTTTTTTTGTGGCTTCTTGCTGTGAAGTACCTGGTACATGCTATCCACTTCAGGAACTGCACTGCATTAAAACACTTGTGGAAACCCTCTGTATGCAAATTAGCTACCATGTTTTCTACATTATAACAGGAGTTACATTTCAAAAGTACTTAATTGACTGTTAGTTGTTTTGGGACATCCTAAGATTGTGAAATGTGGTTTAAGTATCTAATTTTCTTTTTGTCTGCATCTACTGATCAACTGGCAATTAACTTTCTTGAAAAAGAATCTCTTTGTAATTATATATGGGAGATTGAAAGAGAGACCATCTTCTGTAGCATTCATTTAATCTGATACCATGCAGCTTGTATTACTTCAACACACTGTTAATGATTGAACAACTAACATGTCTCCCTTCTTCAAAAAAAGACATGTTGTTGAAGTTTGACTCATTAGGACAGAGTCGAAAGAATACCAAATCCCAAAGGGGACAAATATTGTCCTGCATGAGAAGAGGGTGCTGATTGGTTGGTAGAGGTGTTGCCATGGAGAATGTACCAGGGAACAGTTAACTGTCAAGCTTTTGTTTAAATTCAAGCACTGCAATTCAACTCTGATTCTTAAAGGCATGAAGACACTGAGTACATGAAAGTGTAACTAGCTGATATAGCACACATTGTAGGACAGCTTGAGTGATTTTCACATAGGTAAAAACAAGGACTGCAGATGCTGGAAACCAGATTCTAGATTAGAGTTGTGCTGGAAAAGCACAGCAGTTCAGGCAGCATCCGAGGAACAGGAAAATCGATATTTCGGGCAAAAGCCCTTCATCGGGATTTTCACATGCAGCACAAAAGTCTGGTAGCAGCGCAAGGCCTTGGGATCAACCCAGACATACATACCTGTCTTAAAAACAGAAAATTCTGGAGAAACTCAGCAGATTTGGCAGCATTTGGGGAGAAAGAACCAGAATTACTGTTTAAAGTACAACTTGACACTTCAGAGCCGAAGGAAGTAATATTAGTTGTAGAGAAGTGATGTAAATTCAGACTAGATGTTAATAACAGTCTATATAGGTCATCTCTGAAAGCATAGTCATGAATACAAGACACTAGAAGGAGGTGGGGGGAATAACATGTAGGACAGAGATCATGGTCTGAAATTATTGAACTCAAATGTTGAGTCCAGAAGGCTGTAAAATGCCTAAGTGGAAATTAAGGTGCTGTTCGTCCAGCTTGCATTGGGCTTTACTGGAACACTACAGTAGTCTAGAACAGAAAATGTGCACATAAGAGCAAAATGGTGTATTAAAATGGCAAGTACTGGAAATCTGGGCCATTTTTACAAGCGCAACATAGGTGTTCTACAAAATGGTCACTAAGTCTGCATTTGGCCTCTCAATGTTGAGGAGACTGCATTGTGAGCAGCAAATACAGTCAACTAAGTTGGAAAGAAAGTACAAGTAAATGTTTGCCTCACCAGGAGGGGTGTTGAAAATATGCTTCTATTGTATTTTTCTGAGCAACCTTGTTCAAAAATAATTTGTAAAAATGTTTTTGGACTTGTGTAAGAGCAATAACCTGTCTGATGTGTCCACTAATGTATGAGCTACCCAAGACACACCAAAAATGATGTTCCTTTTTGTCCTATCATGTCTATGACTGGTTCTGCACAACATGAATTGGCTAAATTGTTGAGTGAGTTGCTATGAATAGTTTGGGATGGATCTTCCACAGAAATGGTAGAGGGTTTCTTCACCTTCATGAAGACCAATCAGGGCTTGCAAATTGATACCAATATTGTTCTTGTGTGTTTGTTTGCTTTTGATAACCTATTTGCTAGTATACCACGTTACTATTGTCATGGTGGTTGAGACAATTGTCTGTATTCGTTGAACGTATCAACTTAACTCAGGCAGCTGGAGTTCAGTTTCAATGACATAATCTATGCATGAATAGATTGTGTTGCCATGGGATTCCCTCTAGATACAGTTCTCACTAACAACATCGTTGATTGCCACAGGAAACCTTATATCGTGAGGCACAGACAACAGTGGGTTAGTGTCTTCCCAACTGGCTCCCAATAACTCTGAAATTTGCTGCATGCAGCTTTATTGGTATTTAATGCTAGAAAGCTACATTTTTTGCTATCTAAATTCCAAGCCTTGGCTTTTGCCACAAGGTTAGCTAGGTGGACGTGACAGGATATGAATTCCCTGATTGCACCGGTTAACAGTCCCAATCAGGAAAACTTGGCTGACACATAAACAGGAGTGTCAGAGATTCTGCTCATTCTCGGAGCTGGCTCTGAGGGAGCTGGGTCAGTGTCAAGGACTTTCCACCTGTAAATAAAGTATGACTTGGTGATGGGATACTGACCTCTGAAGTTATTTCAGTGGCAACAAGAGAAAAGCACGGTCCTAAAGAAATTCACTTGCAATAGTTATTTTTTGAGTTGTATCAGCATTTCTGGCATCATGCTATTATTTGGGAAGCTTGACTCATTCGATTCTGCCATCGAAGATTGGGCCCAGTATGTGGAAAGAATGCATTATTTTTTCTGGGCAAATGACAATGGGGCAGATGAAAAGCAACAAATAATTCTGACACCTTGTGGACCCACAGCTTTTTCAGTTATTAGGAGCCTAACTTTCCCTGAGATACCAGGTAAAACTTTTTTCAAAAATTGATAGATTTAGTTAAGGAATATTACAGCCCCAAGCTACCTCCTGAGACACTACTGGTTTGACCCTGCAATTCGAGAACCAGGGGAATCCATTTCGAGATTTTTGACTAGATTAAGACAACTACCAGAGGCATGTGACTTTGGTTTAACCCTTAATGAGATGCTGAGAAACTGTTTGTTTGGTACGTGGGATTAATGATGTAACCATGCAAAACCTCCTACTAGCTGAAGCCCAACTGCACTTCAAACAGTCCCTACAACTGGCTTTATCATTGGAAAATGCAGCAAGTGGAGCATATGAGTTATAGGGTATTCTGATGGAAATGACACCTTTGCCAGCCCGACTGAGCTTGGGGAACACCACTTGAGGTGAAAGCAGTTGCACAGCCTCACTCAGGAACAGATCCTGAACAGAGGGGCCCACAGTAAAACCCCAAAACAAAGCCAAGCCTCAGCCAAATGGTTAACATTTTCTTCAGGATCTGGGCTGGTAAGCCATTGTAGTTGCTGCCAGTATGTGAACTTGAGACAACAAAAGAGTCCCACTAGACCTAAATGAAGTAAGAGAACTCAGGCCAGTATCCAGGAGAGTGCACACCCTGGAAAATCATCCTACATCTGGTCTGGAACAGTTAAATTGCTTAGCAACATCCAAATCAGAACCAATCAAAATAAACATCTGGTTAAATGGTCACCCAGTTCAAATGGAGGTTGATACTGGTGCAGCTGTATCAGTGATTACAGAATCAGTCTTTAACAAAATTCACTCTGGACTCCAACCCTTAGGTTTGTGCAAGACCTCGGCTAGACTGAGAACTTATACCAGGGAACCTTTACAGATGAAGGGTACAACTTCGATTCCGGTCTCTAATGAGAAGCAGCTGGTTTCGTTCCCACCAATTGTAGTAAAAGGCTCAGGCCCTAGCTTGATGGAGTGAAATTGGTTGAGAAAGATTCACCTTGATTGGCCCCACGTTTTCCAATTAGAAAATGGCTGCCTGAGTGAAGTCCTAATTGAATACTCGGAAGCTTTTCAGGAGGTTTTAAGGACTATCACAGGAGCCAAGGCCACCTTATGTGTTGACCAGGAAGGAATTCCACAATTCTGCAATGCCCGCACAGTGCTATTTGCCTTATGTGCAAAAGTAGAGTCAGAAATCAGGAGGCTGGCAAGTGAAAGAATCATCAAACCAGTGTAGTTTGCATAATGGGGAGCACTCGTTGTACCAATTATGAAGCCCAATGGGTCGGTTTGTCTTTGTGTGGATTTGAAACAAATGGTAAACAACTTTTCACAGCTGTATAAATACCCAATCCCTCGCGCAGAGGATTTATACACAATGCTGGCAAGGGGAGCTGTCCTTCATGAAGCTAGACAAGCCATGCATACATGCTGGTGTGAAGGATGCCTCAGAGAGGGTACAGAGTATTCTGAAAGGGGAGAGTGACCAGCAAGAGGTAGTTGTGCATGTTGATACCATCGACATAGGTAGGGAAAGGGATGAGATTCTGTCAAGACAGTATAGGAAATTTAGGCAGGAGGTTAAAAAGTAGGTCCTTGAGGGTAGTAACATCTGGACTACTACTGGTGCCACATGCTCGTGAGAGTAGGAATAGGAGGATAGAGCAAATGAATGCATGACTGAGGAGCTGATGCAGGGGGTGAGGAGTCACGTTTTTCGATCATTGGGATCTCTTCAGGGGAGAAATGACCAATTTAAGAGGGACGGGTTCTGCCCAAATTGAAAGGGACCAATATCTTTGTAGGGAAATTTGCTGGTGCTACTCGGGAGGCTTTAAACTAGTAATTGAGGGTGGGGTGGTGGGAATCAATGTGATAGTGAGAAAAGGCTGAGGCTGGTACAATAGTTAAGGGAGAACGAGTCAAATAGTCAGGGCAGACAAGAGCTTGGCAGAGAATGAGTTAAGACTGGTAAATTAAACTGCATTTACTTAAATACAAGAGGCCTGACAAGTAAGACAGATAAACTTAGGGTATGGTTAGGAACATGGGACTGGGATATCACCGCTTTAACAGGGACATGGTTCAGGGATGGACAGACTGCCAGTTTAATGTTCTAGGGTATAGATGCTATAGGAAGGATAGAAAGGGGGCAAGAGTGATGTGGGGGGTGTGGTGTTCTTGCTTCAGGATAACATCATTACGGCTGTACTTAGGATATTCCTGGAAGATATTCCTGGAAGTGAAGTTAAATGGACGTAACTTAAGAAAGGGATGATCACCTTGTTGGAATTGTATTATAGAACCCCCATCCCACCACCAATAGTCAGCAGGAAATTGAGAAGCAAATTTGTAAGGAGGTCTCCGATATCTGTAAGAGTGTCTGGGTTGTAATAGTAAGGAATTTTAACTTTCTAGACATAGACTGGGATTGTCATGGTGTTAAGGGCTAGGATAGGAAGGAATTTAAGTGTGGACACACAAACTTTCTTTTTCAATCTGTGGATGTGCTTACTAGAGAAGGAGCAATACTTGACCTTCTATTGGGAAATAAGCAGGGGAAGTAACTGAGGTGTCAGCGGGGGAGCACTTTGGGACCAGTCACCATAATTCTATTAGTTTTAAAATAATTATGGAAAAGGATAGACTGGATTAAAAAGGTAAAGTTTTAAATTGGAGTCGGGCCAATTTTGACAGTATTCGACAGGAACTTTCAAACATTGGTTGGGGGAGGCTATTGACGGGTTGGGAAGTGGGAGGCATTTAAGAATGAGATAATGAGAATTCAGAGACAGTATGTTCCTGTTAGTATGAAGGGCAAGGCTGGTAGGTTTAGGGAATGTTGAATGACTAGAGAAATTGTGGCTCTGGTCAAGAAAAAGAAGGCAGATATTAGGTATCAACAGCTGGGATCGAGTGAATCCCTCGAAGAGAATAACTGCAGTAGAAGTTTACTTAGGAAGGAAATTATGAGGGCACAAAGGAGACATGATATAGCTTTGGCAAATAGAGTTAAGGAGAATTTAAAGAGAATCTACAAATACATTAAGGGCAAAAGAGTGGCTTTGTGTGTGAGAAATCTTGTCTCACTAACTTGACTGAGTTTTTTTGAAGAGGTGACAAAGAAGATTAATGAAGGCAGAGCAGCTGACATTGTTATACTGTGTATAGCTGTAATGTAACTTTTTTTTTCTCGTCATTCCTCTATTCTGTAACTAAGGATTGTCCTGAGGTACTCTGTACCTAAGATAGTGCCATGTGTTGGTGTTTTTGTTACACTGTAACTAATCTGCAACTGAAGAAACTGTATCTTTGTACCTAAGATGGGACTGTGACTTAGAAACTTTTCATTGTACTCATTTCAGTACATGTAACAATAAAGCTCATTCAATTCAAATTCCAGCTTTAAACATTTATACAATTCCCTGTGTTTTTCTTTGCATAACTATTCATGTTTCAATAGGCGCACTATGCTTGTGGTGGATGCTAGCAATCAATGGTGTCTCCTAGTGAAACTTGCAAAGATTTGATTTTCTGTAAAACTATATTTTTTGGGATGTTTTCCTGCTGTTTTCTTTTCAAGAACAAAAAGTGACTGACTGAGAACAAGTATAGTTACCATTTTTGTTCTAACTTTCTGTTTTCTCACAGATGGGAAGATCATCATACATGCCCTGCAATCGTCCTACACTTCCTCTTGCCTGGGGCCGTGCCTCCTGCATAGCTAAGCTGGGTACCAGAGGTAAGCTGCTGTAAAAAATTGCTATATTCCATGTGTAAAATGTGATATGGTGGATTGGGAATAACAGTCCATTTTTTTCACAGCCTCATCCTGAACCATCTCCTTAATTTTTTTTCTTCTTCTTCTTCCATTTTGTTAACTGTCTTGACTTGTCGACTTGCAGAAGAGAAAGCTTGTGGTCCAAAACTACTGTATGACAATATAATTTGTATTCTTCATTTTAAAAAAAAATCTTTTTAGTCCAAAAATGACCAATGGTGCCAACTAATGCTCCTATTTGTAAAAATATCCAACTACTTTTAAATGGATATTTTTGACCATGTCAAGAGCTACGCCTATTATCTCCACATCAAGAACAACCTAATTCCTGAGAGTAATTCCTTGCTGAGCAATCTAGGAAGAAGAATGATTTGCCAACCAGTGTTCTACACTAAACCATTCTGCACAAAATCTGGTCATACTGTAGTGCAGCCTAACCCTGGTACTGACCTGTACGAATCTTCTTGTGTAGATTTGGGATCAGTGCCTTTATGTCACTCTCTTCAATCCAGTAATTGTAAAGATTCCCCTAATGCTGTACACCTAGTTAAGGTCAGTTTCAACTGATGACCTTTCCAATAAATGCATCTTTTGCAACTACAGGAGATGAACTATGTAATAGGAATCCTGATGCATGTAATCTTTGAGAACTTGTGGTGTTTAATATGCAGATGGCAAATTGTAGACTTGCCCTTCATTTTTGATACTGATTCAAACCTTGGTACAGGCACCCACTGGTAGAAAATCACTTTGAGCTCACTCCTTCTTTTATTACTGACTAAAGTTGTAGAATGCATAATCTAGCTATCTAGAATTGGGAAGGATGAACTCATTTATTCAGGCACTTGGAGATCTAATACTCTTTTGTTGACCAACTTCTGTATATTCTTAAAGCAGAAATGTATCACAGAAATATTAGATGCCAGTAAGGAATCTCTTCTGGACTTGGAATTTTCCTCAATGCAAGGTTTACTTTGGGCTTGATTTTTAACTCTAAATGAAAAAATTGAGACCTGAACAAGATAGTATGCTGGGCCCTGTAGGAAATGAGTTGAATGCTCAAAAGCTGCAGCAAATGTTTATAACCATGACTGCGTCATTCTATCAAATTTCACTTGATCAAATGTACTTTGGCAAAGTATCGACTTGTAGTCCCCATTGCTGAATAGGGACCTATTTTATGTTTGAGTATCTTTTTCTCATGATCGTTTTTTTTTTGCAGTTTGAACTTCTTTTCCTGCAATAGAGAAATTACCTTCCTTTATTAATGCATTTGTATTTGAGCTCTCTTTCTTGACTAGTTGTATAACATTGTATTGGCAAGGTGTCAGTCAGGCCACGAGACTCAAATTTTCACTAATTGTGACTTGACTGCAGACCAAAAGCCCAAATGATGTTGACCAAGAACTCAATCTCTATTATAAACCTATCTTTATCCCAGCTGTGTGTCTACTCTTAGATATCTTTTGTGCTTCTCAACTTTGTTCAGTCTCTCATTTCTGACACTAAATTGTGAAGTGTTCAAAGAACTGCAAAAGTACATTCACTTTCTGTAACTTCTGGTAAAAGAGATTTAATACTTTTGCTATTTGCTTTCCTTTTCAGGTGCAGGTACTGAAATAAGTTCTCCAAGTTCCATTCTTCAACCAATCAAATTATATAACCAAGTTAGCAGTAGACTGCACTTTTCATCCCAGAAGGCAGCCAGATGTAAACCAGATGGCCGGGACTTCAACTTGGTCTGTATATGTCTCTGGATAATGGTGATAGACTATCAAACATCTCTGTATTCTTTGAAAATGATTTGGAGATGCCGGTGTTGGGCTGGGGTGTACAAAGTTAAAAATCACACAACACCAGTTTATAGTCCAACAGGTTTAATTGGAAGTACTAGCTTTTGGAGCGCTGATAAAGGAGCAGTGCTCCGAAAGTTAGTGCTTCCAATTAAACCTCTTGGACTATAACCTGGTGTTGTGATTTTTAACTTCTTTGAAAATGAGCAGGACAATAGTTTGCGGAAACATTTCAACTGCCCACCCCTGAGCTTACAAGAGCAATGTGCTAAGGTGGCCTTGTAAATTATAAATTTGCTTGTACTCCCCTTCACCCTGCACTCCCAGTCCTCAAAACACAGCGTATCTAATCTAGGTGGTAGCTGGTTACAGTGGAAAGTTCAGAACTAAATTAGGCTGTTCATATTGAATCTAAACTCCGATTAAACTTTCGGGAGATTCCTGTGGAAGTCAGGTATCCTTTCACTCCAGAGTCAGCTATATGTGTTCTTTCTGAAATGACTCCGCAGATGCCGATCTACTGTCACTAAGTAACCCTTAATTTGTATGAGAAGAGTCCTAGACACTGGTCCAGCTTCCTCCGCTCTCAGTGAACAGAACCTCTGACACTCCTATTTCTATCTGTCAGCCAGAGCTTCCTGATTGAACCAGGTTAATAGTTCCAAACAGGGAATTCCTATTCTGAGTTCTATCTGGCTGACCTTGTTACAATCACGACACTTTTTCCTTCCTCGTAGCTCATCTTGAAATTATGTTTGGAAAAAGCTGACCATCCTGTCCATCAAGTGGCACTGGAATACCAAAACAGACAGAAATCATAGAACCCCTAGAGTGTGGAAACAGGCCATTTGGCTCAACAAGTCCACATCGATCCTCTGAAGAGTATCCCACCCAGATCCATTACCCTCCCCTATTACTTTACATTTCCCCCTGACTAATGCATCTAACCTACACATCCCTGATCACTATGGGCAATTTAGCATGGCCAATTCACCTAACCTGCACATCTTTGGACTGTGGGTGGAAACCAGAGCACCTGCAAGAAACCCATTTTTTCAACCCATTGTTTCTACTTTTCATCCTATAGGAAATACAAACTTAATTGGATTCACTGCTGCTCTGTTTTGAGGTGAAGATGTTATACAACTATTATGTTGTACATCTTGTACAAGAGCAACTGTTTTACTATGTGCCTCTTAGATGAATCAGTTGTCTCTCAGTGAAATTAACCCTCTACAAATTTTTGTAAACTTGAGTTTTGTGAAATCTTCTTTGAACGAAGAGTTCCTATTTATCAATTTATTGTTCTGGGTCCTCATCACCAACTACTTGGGATTTATGGGTCTTTCATGAAAGGAAAATGAGTGCATTTGATCTTCTCTGTTTTGTATAACAGCTGTGCAGTTCTGAGTTTAAAGCATCGCTCTCAAATTGATCTTTGGATTCAATGGCTGTTCTGAGTATGGCAGGTGCAAAGTAGGGGGAATTAGTGCATGGCATGTGTGAACAATCAAGTTAGAAAATATACTGGCGATAGCTATGATGAATAGGGAAATTGATTTTGGCTTCCTAACACACACCATATATTTTTGGATGTTGATGAATTAAACTGGGAATTGTAAAACATTTTGTGTGAGAAAGAAGTTGGCAAAGGAATGAATAGCATCATGTATAGATTGAGGATTGATTGTCCACACTCTAGCTTTTAAACAAATTGATCTCTACTCCAGTTCAGCCTGGTTAAGATAAACTGAAATAAATTAATGGCAGTTATTCAGATCCTGGGATCAGTGGTGCTATTGAAATCTTATTCCCCTTTGCCAAATTTACCCAATTCAATAATTTGGCCATTTTTCTTCCCTCCTCCTATTTCTCCTTGAAATTTGAACTACATAACACTTTCTTCATCTCTCTCTTCAGATGGAAAGGGCTTGTGAATCGAATCGCTCTGTTGCTCCTACATTTGTTTCTGTTGGAGGTCCTGCCACTTGCAAATCAGATACCGAAGGTAGATCGAAAGAAAGACTTTTTTATATCAGCCTTTCATGACCTTTAGGATTTTCAAAAGTGCTTCACAGCTAATTAAGTACTTCGGAAAATATTTGTTGTAGTAATATTGGAAAATACAGCAGCCTTTTACTTTTGCTCTTTGTGGAATGGGATAACGATAGGACAGTTTAGATTATCTGAATCTTCAGAATCAAATGAGTGGTGATTCCCCATTTGCTTTTTCCTGTTGTGGAATAAGCAGCGATTGCTCAGCAGACTGAAGGCTAAACCTGGAACTTCATTCTGTTTGATATACGCTGCTAATTGAATTCAAAATCAGATACATATTCAAAGTAATCAATTTTCACACAAGGCCTAGTCTAAGTTAGATGATAGATGGCAGAGTTTTAATTAGCTTAAGTATATTCAGCATGTGAGATGGGACACCAACCAGTTGAATCTGGAGCACAGATGAGCGCTTTAGTGACTGAATTGAGGCAGCGGAGGATTTAAGTGATATTAAGGAAGTGAAAGTAGGTGGACTTTGATAAAGAAGTTGAGGTTGAAATTTCAGCTCAGCAACCAATAAGATATAGAGGCTGCAAACATTCCAGATCAGCCAGAGTTGACACATGGGAGTGGGGGTTCAGTGCTGAGGAGGTCTGCAGAAACTAAAAGTTCAGGAAGAGAGTATTATGGTGGGAGACTGGCTATTAAGTATGCATTCTGACAGTGGAGGTTTTGAGAGGTTGAGATAGAGTAGAGCAGCTTATCATCAATGTGTGAAAGCAAGAAACCTCCTCATGCTGAAGAGCTGTCAGATGCTTAACTGTATTTACCTGCCAATTATCAGTTTTGCTATTAAGGTAGGGTGTGAATTGTGCTGAAGATCAGTAATCTTTGTCAGTGGAGATGCCAACTTCACCATTAACTGTGTTAATTTAAGACTAAACTGGGATGTAAACAATGAACTTATTGTGGTATACGTCTATGTCATTTCCCATGCTGGCCTCTTGAAGCTAATATTGTAAAAACCTCTCTTTAGATCTAAGAATGCAAACACCACATAGAGTGTTACAACCATCTAACTATCAATTCAGCAGTACACTGGCTCTATCATCTCAAAACGTACGGCATCCAAGAAATATGCCTGCTCCCCCTTCAAGTATGGTAAGTAAGTTTGCATTCAAATTGATGGTTTGCATGTTGGATTCTTGGTTTTTTTTGAGTATCAATGATCAAAAAGCTGTTTTTTGGCACAATAAATTAGTACCTGGAAAGGTTCTGAAAAGGAAATCAGACCTGACAAATTTATTAGAGTTAGAGTTCTTTGAGGAGGTAACAAGTAGGATGGATAAAGGGGATAGATAAAGTAGATATGATATAGTTGGATTTTCAAAAGGCATCCAATAGGCACACAAGGCTACTTAATAAGACAAGAGCCCAGGGTGTTGGGGGTCATATATCCCCATGGTTAGGAGATTGGTTAACTAATAAAAGACAGAGTTAGGTAAAGGGGGCATTTTCAGGATGGCAACCTGTAACTAGTGGTATGCCACAGGGATCAGTGCTGGGGCCACAATTATTTCCAATCTATATTAATGACATGGATGACATAAGAGAAGGTACTATTGCCACGTTTGAAGATAATGCAAAAATACGTGGGAACGCAAGTGACGAGGACAACATTGTCTCCAAAGGGTTTAGACAGGTTGAGTGAGTGGGTGAAAGATTGAATATAATGTGGGAAGATGTGAAGTTGTGCACTTTGTCAGAAAGAATAAAGAGCTGAATATTATTTAAGTGGAGAAAGAGTGCAGAAAAATGCACTGGAGAGGAATTTGGGAGACCTGGTGTATGAATCACAGAAAGCTAGCATCCAAGTTCAGTGGGTAATGAGGATAGCAAATGCACTGTTGGCCTTTCTTTCCAAGAGAATGGAGTATAAAAAAGGCAGAGTCAAATGTTGTGGGAGAGCCTTGAACAAGAGTGCTAAGTAAGGGGTTGCCCACTTAAGACCCAAGATGAGGAGGAATTTTGTCTGTGAGGATAGTGAATCTGTGGAATTCTTTACTATAGAGGGTTGTAGAAGCTGAATTATTAAGTATATTCAAGACTAAGATGGACAGTGTTTTAATCAGTTAGGGAGTCGAGGATTGTGGGGATAAGGCAGGAAAGTGGCATTGAGGGTTATCAGTTCAGCCATGATCAAATTGAATGGTGGAGCAGACTTAATGGGTGAATGGCCTCCTTCAGGTCCTACATCTTTATGGTCTTATAAGAACATAAGTATTAGGAGCAGGAGGAGACAATTCAGCCCCTCAAGCCTGCTTGTTTCAGTCCCAGGGTCCACCATACTATGGGATAATGAATTCCACAGATTTCATAGAATTGTAAATTTTTACAGTGTAGGAAAAGTCCATTTGACCCATCATGTCTGTACAAGTTCCTAAAAGAGCTACCCAGCTAGTCCATTCTTCAGCCCGATTTTCGTAGCCCTCTTAATTGATCACTTTCAAATATATATCCAGCTCTCATTTGAATCCTCCTATGGAAACAGTCTCTCAGGCAGCACATTCCAAATCCTAACAACTGAGTAAAGAAGTTTTTCCTCGCCTCACTCCTTGCTCTCTTGCTGACAATCTTGAAATTGTGACCCCTAGTTACTGGTATACCAACTAGTGGAAAGAGAATATCCTTCTTTACCCTGTTAAATCGTTCAGAATTTTGAACACCTCAATAAGGTCACCTCTTAATCTTCTCTTCTCCAAGGAGAATAAACCCAATTTCACTAACCTTTCCTTGTATCTAAAATTCCTCATTCCTGGTACCATTCTAGTAAATCTCCTTTTATCTCTCTCAAGGGCTTAAAATAAGGTGTCCAAAACTGAACACAGTATTTCAAATGTAGTCTGACCAATGATTTGTAAATGTGTAGCATCACCTCCTTGCTTTAATACTCTATGCCTCTATTTATTTATAAACCCAAGGCTCCCATGTGCCTTTTTAACATTTACGACCCTTTTGAGAAAAGTAATTTCTCCTCATCTCTTTTAAATCTGCCATCTCTTTGCCTAAAACTGACACCTCCTCATTCTAGATTTCCCCACAAAGGAAAACCTCAACTCTCCATCTACTTTGTCAATCCCCTTTAACATCTTGTATACCTCTAAACTCTAGTGAGTATAGGCCAAAACTGCACAATCTCTCCTCTCAAAACCAAGCCTTTCATCTGTGAACTGCCTCCAATGCAATTATATCCTTCCTCATGTAAGGGGACAAAGCTGTCCACAGTACTCCAGATGCAGTCTCACCAATCCCTTGTACAGTTGCAGCAACGCTTCCCTATTTTTATACTCCATTCCTTTAGCAATAAATGCCAAAATTTCATTTTCCCTCCTCCATTACCTGCTGTACCTGCAGACAAGCTTTCTGTGATTCATGCACAAGGTCACCCAGATCCCTCTGACCTGAAGCATTCTGAAGTTTCTCTCCATTTAGATGATTCCAACCAAAAAGGATAACCTCACACCACATTAATCTCCATTTGCCAAATAGTGAACCATTCATCTAACGTAACCTATCCATATTCATTTGTAAATTTGTTTTCTTCATTGCAACTGACTTTCTCACCGATTTGAGTGTCATCTGCAAATCTGGTGATAGTACATTCTATCGCTGCATCCAAATCATGAATATAGATTGTAAATAGTTGGGGCCCTGAGGACTGAACCTCGTTGCAACCCACTAGTTACAGCTTGCCAACCAGAAAAAGATCCATTTATTTTAACTCTGTTCTGTTGGTTAGCCAATCCTTTATCCAAATAAATTGGAAACTTTGTACGGTAAACTCATTCAGTCTTGAATTTGTTTGTTTTCCTTCTCTATTTTGCCTTTTGCCATCACCCATTGTATTGTTCAAGCATTTTTCTTTTCAGTTATGTATTGGGGGTGGTGTAGGTACGGGAGGTCCAATTTCAGCCAGACCCAGTCATTCTTATTCCTTTCTATTCAATGTGTCTGAGTGCTGTGGTTAATATCAGCTCACTCAGCACAGACAAACATTCATGTGGTACCACTCCCAAACAAGCCTGACTAGTCTGTTAACACCTGCAGTCTGGTATTGCATATTTCACATATTGCATACCCACATTTAGATGAGGTAGTGGAAAAGTGTACAACAATACACCAGCATTAGTTGCCACCCTTACAAGAAGAGTACAATATTGGAATTTGCTCAAAATAGAATAGGAAGTTGTGTTCAAATGCTGTATACTGTCTCATACTCTTTGTCATTTATTTGTGTTAAGATGAATATGAATTTTCCTTGAACACTGCACAAATTGTTTAGTTGAATTGCATTTACAACATAATTGTAGATTCAGTTTAAAACCAGTTTAATGGAATAAAGTTGTATAAAATAGTATTCTAAAATATTGCATGCTCAATTGCTGCCACCTCACATGAACATTTAGTGACAATGTGAGCTCAGCAATTTAATGAAGAACTTGAACATTGAATTACCATTTAGAGGTTCAAGAGCAGTTCATTACTGGTCAAAAATTCATCTTCACATTTGATGAAAAACAAACAAGGCTAGTTTGACTTCAAAAAGAGTCATTAGATGTGTTCCTGTTGCTGCTACTGATCTTAATATATTCTTTAAAAATTCCCACAAACTTGTTCAATTTGTAGAGTCCCTTCTCCAGTATGCATGTGTTATTCAGAAATTTGGTTTAGACTCTTGTTAATCTAACTTTATTCGTTCCAACAGGTTGCAACTTATAAACCTGTGAATTGGTCAAATCATCACTCTCTCAAGGGCAAGACAGATGGACAGAGTGCCTCAGACCATACAAAGGATGGTGAATATCTGCCAATGGTGGGTGAAGGATAGTGAGGTTTTGTGTTATGTAACACGTTACAACTGTTTCTGTTGATGAAATTGGTAAACTATTTGTTCCGAGACTATTTAATGTACAAGTTCTTGACTATACAGGAGTATATGTCACTGGAGTGTCTAAAAAGCTGTCTTAAAAATTGCCTTTTTGGCCAAGCTGTCAGTTACCTGTTAGAACTCTGCCATTGTGGCTTGGATCCTCTAAAGTGCCCCCAAAAGTTATTCTCCCTTAAATTTGTCATTTGAACATACAAACATCCAAATCAGAAGCTAAACTAAGCCATTTTGCCATTGAGCCTGCTCCACTGTTCAAAACGTTGATGGCTGATCTGTTTGTGTTTCAAATTCCACATTCTCATCCAACCTTGATAACCTTACATTTTTAATTAGGAAATGCAGTCAATTTACCCCAATGACCTGCCTATACCACCTTCTGAAGCATTATGTTCCAAAGTGTCACAACCCTCAGCAAATTTTGCTTCCGTCACCAAGTCACCCTTTATTTACACGTGGAGAGTCCTTAATACTGGCCCAGCTCCCTCAGAGCCAGCTCTCAGAGTGAACAGAACCCTTGACCCCCCCCCGCCCCCCCGCTTATCTGTCAGCCAGGGCTCCCTAATTGGACCAGATTAACAGCCCCAATCAGGGAACTCTTATTCTGTGAGATTCATCTGGCTGACCTTGTTACAGTCACCACACAGTGCTTTTGTTTCCTTCATCTCAGTCATTGACATAAATTGTAAGAAGTCAAGGCCCCATCACAGACCCACTCATTACATCCTGCCAATCAGTAAAGGAGCCATGTATGATTAGACTCAGTTTTGTGGCTGGCAGAAATATCTATCAATGCGAGTATGTTACACCCTAGCATCATTTGATTCCAATTTGTGTAATTACATTTTAACCATTAACACCTTGTCTTCTGGAGTCCAAGCACAGTAAGTCTACAGGCTTCCCTTTATCCACAGCACATGTTGCTCCTTCAAAGAATTCTGATAACTTGGTTAAATATGCATTTCCTTTCACAAAATACTTAGTCTTCCTGATTACCTTGAGTTTAAGTGTGCAGATATAATCTTTTTACTGATCCATTCTTAACACCTTTGCCACAACAGACATCAAGCTAACTGGCTTATAGTTTCCTGGTTTTTTTTTTAGATTAGATTAGATTCCCTACAGTATGGAAACAGGCCCTTTGGCCCAACAAGTCCACACCGACCCTCCAAAGAGTAACCCACCTAGATATGCCTACCTCCCTTAATAGAGTTACATTTTGCTACTTTCTCGTCCAATGGAACCTTTCCAGAATCTTGGGAATTTTGGAAAATTAACACCAACATATCTACTACTTCATTCTAGGTTCATTAAAAAAAAGTAGCAAATGAAGTCGATTGGGACATAGGGACTTGTTAGTATCCAGCTCCGTCAGTTTACTCAGTCTCCCTTCCCTGGTGATTTGTAATTTCACCAAGTTCCTCTCTTCCTTCTACCTCCTGATTTACAGCTAATACTGAAATGATTTTTATATCCTCCTACAGTGAAGATAAAACCAGAATATTTGTTCATTCCACACCATTTCCTTCTTATCTACTCTTAAGACTATACGATGCTGGAGCAGAAGTAGGAGTCTGCTTCACCATTCACTGAGGTGATGGCTGCTCTGATAATCCTCCACTCCACTTCCCTGCCTTAACCCATAACCCTCGGTTCTCTTACTGATTAAAAATCTGTTTGTCTTAGCCTTGAATTTACTTAATCACCCAACCTCGACATTCCTCTACAATAAAGAATTCCACAGATTCACTATCCTCAGAGAGAGGACATTCCTCCTCATCTCGGTCTTAAATGGGTGATCAATTATTCTGAGATGATGCCCTTTGGTTCTAGACTCTCCCACAAGGGGAAACAACCCTGTCTGCATCTATTCTGTCAAGCCCCCTAAGAATCTTGCATGTTTCAGAAAGGCCTCCTCTCAATCTCCTAAAGTCCAAAAAGTACAGGTCCAACATACTCAGCCACTCATCATAAGAAAACCCTCCATACCTGGGATCAATCTTGTGAACCTTTTCTGGACTGCATCCAATGTTTGGTATATCTTTTCTTTAGATAAGAGAACCAAAACTGTTCCCGTTGTTCTATGTCTGGTCTAACTAGTGTCGTATATAGTTTCAGCAATACTTCCCTACTTTTTAATACTCCGTTGTCTTTGAAATAAAGTCCACCATTCCATTTGCTTTCCCTATTTGCTGAGCTAGTTTGCTAGTTGTTTGTGATTAAGGCATGGACAACCCCAAAACCCCCTCTGCTGCACCTTTCTGCAGTCTTTCTCAATTTAAGTAACATTTTGTTCAAATGAAAGTGCTTGTGAGCACAAAACACAACACATTAGCATTCAGGTGCAGCAGGCAATTAAGAAGGCAAATGATACATTGACCTTTATTATTAATAGATTGGAGTTTAAAATCAGGGAAGTGTTGTTACAGCAGTAGAGAATTGGTGAAGCTGCATCTAGAGTACTATATACAGTTTCAGTCCCCTGATTTTACAATGGATGTACTGGCATTAGAGAGTTTTACAAACTGATTCACGAGGCCAATTCCTGGGATAAATGAGTTGGCTTGTCAAGAATGGCTAAACACACTTTGTTTTGAAATTCATTTGTGAGACATGGCTGCTGCTGGCTGGCCAGCATTTAATGCACGACCCTAGTTGCCCTTTAGAAGATGGTGGTGAGCTGCTGCCTTGAATTGCCGCAGTGCACATGCTGTGTGGTAGAACCACACTGCCTTCGGGAAGGGAATTCCAGGATTTTGACCCAGCAGCATTGAAGGTGATATATGGATGTCAGGATGGTGAGTGGCTTGGGAGGAAGCTTGTAGGTGATGGTGTTCCCATATATCGGCTGGCCTTGCTTGTCCTTCTGATGGAAGTGGTTGTGGGTTTGAAAGGTGCTGTCTGAGGATCTTTGGTGAATTCCTGCAGTGCATTTTGTAGGTATTACACACTTGCTGCTACAGAGCGTTGGTGGTGGAGGGAGTGGATGCTTAGGGATGTTGTGCCAATCAAGTGGGCTGCTGTGTCCTGGATGGTGTCAAGCTTCTTGAGTGTTGTTGGAGCTCCACCCATCCAGGCAAGTGGGGAGTATTCCATCACACTCCTGACTTGTGCCTTGTAGATGGTGGGCAGACTCTGGGGAGTCAAAAGGTGGGTTACAAGTTTCTGACCTGCTCTTGTAGCCATTGTGTTCACGTGGCAAGTCTAGTTGAGTTTCTAATCAATGGTAACCCCCCTGGACATTGATAGTGGGGGATCCAGTGATGGTAACACCATTGAATGTCAAGGGGCAGTGGTTAAATAGTCTGTTATTAGTGATGGTCACTTGCTGGCATTTGTGTGGTGGAAATGTTAATTGCCACTTGTCAACCCAAGCCTGGAGATAAATTAAGGCAAAAATATAGCCCAGGGATACTGGGGATAACTCACCTGCTCTCCTTCAAAATAGTGTCATATTTTATATCCATTTGAGAGGAAAATGGAATGGAAGATTAGTTTGAATTTCCCATTTGAAAGTAAAAGCCCTCAACATGATGTTGTGGCCATAATGGAGATGTGGGCTTCACAGGGGCAGGAATGGTTGCTAGATGTTCCAGGATTTAGAATATTTAAAAAGTATAAGGAGGTTGGAAAAAGAGGAGGGGGTGTAGCATTGCTAATTAGAAAATGCATCACAGTTACAGAAACAAAGGTTGTCAAGGAAGGTTTGTCTATTGAGTCAGTATGGGTGGAAGTTTAAGAACAGCAAAGGAGCAGCCATCTCATTGGGGGTTTTCTGCAGACCCTCGAATAGCAGTAGAGAGATTGAAGAACTCATAGGCCAGCAGATTTTGGAAAAGTGCAGATGTAGCAGGGTTGTTGTTATGGGTGACTTCAACTTTTCCAATATTGACTGGAACCTCCTCAGTGCAGATAGTTTGGATGGAGCTGTTTTTGTCAGGTGTTTTCAGGATGGTTTCTTTCCTCAGTATGTAGACAGGCCGATGAGGGGAGAGGCCATTTTAGATTTGGTGCTCTGCAATGAGCCAGGACAGGTATCAGATCCCGCGGTGGGAGAACACTTTTTGCTAACAGTGATCATAACTGCCTGACATGTACCATAACCATGGGAAGATATTTAATTGGGGAAAAGGAAACTATGATGCTACTGGAGTTGGGAAATACAGATTGGGAGCAATTGTTCCACAGAAAGGGCACTACAGACATCTGGAGACTGTTTGTTTAAGGAGCAGTTGTTGTGAGTGATGCACAGATTTGTTTCTCTGAAACAGGTAAGATTAAGGAGCCTTGGATGACGAGAACAGAGGAGCTTCTCGTCAAAAAGAAGGCAGCTTACATAAGGTAGAGGAAGCAAGGATCTAGCACAGCTTTAGAGGATTACAGGCTTACTAGAAAGTAGCTCAGAAATGGAGCCAGGAGGGGGCACAAAAAAGGCTTGGCAGGAAGGATTAGGGAGAATCCAAAGGCATTGTACTCATAGGTGAGGAATAAGAGAATGATCAGGGAGCAGGTAGGGCCGGTCAGGGATAGCGTAGGGAACTTGTGCATGGAGTCTGAGCAGATAGGGGAAGCCCTTAAATGAGTTTTTGCTTGGGTTTCACTCAGGAAAGGGACCTTGTTGTGAATGAGAACTTTGAGGAGCTGGGAAATAGGCTTGAACCGATCAAGATTGATGAAGTTGATGTGCTGGAAAGTTTGGCAAACATTATTGATAAGTCCCCAGGGCCAGACCAGATTTATCCTAGGTTGTTCCAGGAAGTGAGAAAGGAGTTTGCTAAGCCGCTGGCGAAGATCTTTGCTTCCTCACTCTCCACGGGAGGCAAATGTTGTTCCTCTGTTCAGCAAGGCTAATAGGGAAATCCCTGGCAATTACAGACCAGTCAGTCTCAAGTCTGATGAAGGGCTTTTGCCCGAAACATCAATTTTCCTGCTCCTCGGATGCTGCCTGACCTGCTGTGCTTTTCCAGCACCACTCTAATCATGTTGGCATAAGCAGGGAAGATGTGGTGGGTATGCTAGAGATTATTAAGGTAGACAAATCCCCAGGACCGGATGGGATCGATCCCAGGTTGCTGAGTGAGGCAAGAGAGGAAATAGCTGGGGCCCTGACAGATATCTTTGTGGCATCCTTAAATACAGGTGAGGTGCCG
>NC_057752.1:7878386-7893441 GCF_004010195.1 Chiloscyllium plagiosum
AGCAAGTTTGCAGATGACACAAAGATTGGTGGAGTAGCAGAAAGCATAAGGGACTGTCAGAGAATACAGGAGGATATAGATAGACTGGAGAGTCGGGCGGAAAAGTGGCAGATGGCTTTCAATCCAGACAAATGTGAGGGGATGCATTTAGACAAGACTAATTCTAGAGCGAATTATACAATGAATGGAAGAGCCTTGGGAAAAGTTGATGGGCAGAGAGATCTGGGAGTTCAGGTCTATTGAAAGTGGATAGAGTGGTCAAGAAGGCGGCATATAGTATGCTTGCCTTCACTGGACTGGGTATTGAGTATAAGAGCTGGCAAGTCATTGGTTCGGCCGCATTTAGAATACTGTGTACAGTTCTGGTCGCCACATTACCAAAAGGATGTGGATACTTTGGAGAGGGTGCAGAGAAGGTTTACAAGGATGTTGCCTGGTATGGAAGGTGCTAGTTATGAAGAAAGGTTGAGTAGGTTAGGTTTATTTTCACTAGAAAAAAGGAGATTGAGGGGGGACCTGATTGAGGTTTACAAAATCATGAAGGATATAGACTGGGTGGCTAGAGACAAGCTTTTTCCCAGGGTGAAGGATTCAATAACGAGAGGTCACGCTTTCAAAGTGAGAGGTGAAAAGTTTAAAGGGGGATACACACGGCAAGTACTTCACACAGAGGATGGTTGGCGTTTGGAACACGTTGCCAGCAGAGGTGGTAGAGGCAGGCACGGTAGATTCATTTAAGATGCGTCTGGACAGATGCATGAGTAGGTGGGGAGCAGAGGGATACAAATGCTTAGGAATTGACCGACAGGTTTAGACAGTACATTTGCATCAGCTCAGGCTTGGAGGGCCGAAGGGCCTGATCCTGCGCTGTAAACTTTTTGTTCTTTGAATCTAATCTCCAGCATCTGCAGTACCGACTTCTGCCTACATTTAAATGACTGCCTGTCATGCGCATGGACAGCAGTGAACTGAGGGGTGCGTAGGTTAGGTAATTTTATTTTAGATTAGGAATAATCCTCGGCACAGCATTGTGGGCTGAAGGGCCTGTTCAGTGCTTGACTTTTCTATGTTCTATGTTCAAACAGTGTAGCACTCGCTCAGCACTGCACTGGAGGGTTAGCATAGATTTTTGTACTCAAGCCCTGGAGTGGAACTTAACCCCAGAATATGCTCACTCAGACAAGAATGTTACCTGTTGAATCTGACTGCCAGTATTCTTCCAACATTTGTCATTGGAAGGTGCACTTTGTCAGATCACCACCAATATTTCTCAATTCTCTAGCGTAAAAATTAAGTTACATTTTACAACGTATCAAAATGAAGACGTGATGAGATTTTGCACTGCATATATGTAATGGACGTCTCACATTCTCTATTTTAGGATCAGATAGTACTTCGTCTGTTTAATGATTCAGAAGAACCAAATGAAGTAGAGAAGACAACAGAAACCGCAAGCTTAAAGGAAGAATTGGAAAGACCAAAGACTAATCAGGGTCCAAGCCTAGTTGATCTAAAGCTAGTAAAGCTAAAGGTACAGGTACCACGGCATTTAATGGTTGAGCTTTATGCACTAGTTACAAAACAGCATATTTTGTTGACGTTGTATCACTTGCTTTGTTCACAGACTGATTGATTAATTTCCTTTTCTTCTCCCAATGTTTTTCTTTTATATGGGGGTTGGTGAAAGAGAGAAAAAAAGGGGGTAACTTTGCTGTTTTCCCCCCTCTTCTCCATAATTCTTATTTTAAAAAAGAGCTGTAAACTAATAAATTAATTACACTAATTGCATTTATGGTTTTCTCACTATAAGATTCTAAAGCTAATGGGACTGTTCTTATCTTTTTTTCAAGTGTTCTCTTGGTTTTAGTTTCTTGTGTTAAATTGTTCTTTTCTGCCTGCTGACTCCTGGCTAAAAGAACAGACAGAAAAGCTGCTCAAATCTTTGCCAAGACATCTGTTCTCTACACCCTACAATGGCATGGCTAAGCATTCACTGTGAAGACAGCTTATTATGTCATCCATGATTTGAGTGGAGTGCTGTATCATTAATAAGTTACATTTTCTTCAGGTTCTTGAGCTGTTGTAACTTTTGTTTTACAGAACATTGAACTTCTTTCACAACAACTTCAGAAAGAGTTGCAAGAGGTAAAGGTGATTGAGGAGACGCTCACAGAAAGCAGCTGTGAGGAAAATGTACCTGCCTTCCCAGAAGAACATCCCAATTTGCCTGGTGCTGTCTTGAAGAATAGAACAGTTGTTACAGCCTCAAAGCAGCAGGATGCTGAAGAATATATTATTTCTTCCCAATGTACACCTCTGACTCCCATTCCAACACGTAAGCTTATAGACTGGTCACGACAGACTAACAGTGTTTCTGGAGCAGCAAATTGCCTTCCTACCATGGACCACCAATCTGAGATATTGCTCCCTTCTGCTAAGCTAACTTTGAATGTGGTGGACACATTGCCCACGTCCATTTCCCATGGATCTTCTCACTTGCACACAACGGCCCAAGAGTCGAAATTCCAATCCCCTTTTCTCAGTGGAAGCAGAGGTAAGGTGTGTGTGTCTGTGTGTGTGTCTGTTTTTTCCCTCGTCCCTATAGGACAGATGTTGTGAAACCTGCAAGGGTTCAGGAAGGACTTACGAGGATGTTGCCAGGGTTGGAGGATCTGAGCTATAGGGAGAGGCTGAACAGGCTTGGGTTGTTTTCCCTGGAGCGTCGGAGGCTGAGGGGTGACCTTATAGAGGTTTACAAAATTATGAGGGGCATGGATAGGATAAATAGACAAAGTCTTTTCCCTGGGGTCGGGGAGTCCAGAACTAGAGGGCTGAGGTTTAGGGTGAGAGGGGAAAGATATAAAAGAGACCTAAGGGGCAACTTTTTCATGGAATGAGCTGCCAGAGGATGTGGTGGAGACTGGTACAATTGCAACATTTAAGAGACATTTGGATGGGTATATGAATAGGAAGTGTTTGGAGGGATATGGGCCGGGTGCTGGCAGGTGGGACTAGATTGGGTTGGGATATCTGGTCGGCATGGACAGGTTGGACCGAAGGGTCTGTTTCCATGCTGTACATCTCTATGACGCTATGACTGCTGTCTTATACTATTACAGTATAATATTCACCTCACTGAGGTGGCAATGATCTAGCTCAGCATTTGCCTATTTACTCAAGACACAGGAGGAAATGAGGTATCAAAATTACAACAAAACTTGCTGTATACCAAGCTGTCATAATACCTGTCCTCCTATGTGCCTGTAAGACATAACCACCTACTCCAGACGTATTATGCTATTGGACAGATTCCACGTGAGAAACATTTGGAAAGTCATGGGTATCAAAAAGGGAGAACAAAGTTCCCAATGTGGAGGTACTTCAAAGAGCAGAAATGTTTGGAACTGAAAAGCTCATTTTCAGAGCCCAGCTGAAATAGACTGGACATGTAAATAATAAAATATTGAAGGCAGTCATGTATCACAACTTAAACTTGAACACCACTTGTGAGATAGGCAAAGATTAAGATTCGAGCACTCCTTGAAGGTGAACATCAGAAAAAGTGGCATGTACACTACAAAGCCACTCACCGTCATGACTTGGAACTAGATCGCCATTCTTTCAATGTTGTTGAGTCAAAATCCTGGAATTCCCTAAGAGAAAGTGAGGACTACAGGTGCTGGAGATCAGAGCCGAAGAGTGTGGTGCTGGAAAAGCACAGCAGGTCAGGCAGCATCGGGGGAGCAGGAGAATCGGCGTTTCGGGCATAAGCCCTTCATCAGGAAGGGCTTATGCCCAAAATGTCGATTCTTCTGCTCCTCGGATGCTGCCTGACCTGCTGTGCTTTTCTAGCACCACGCTCTTCGACTCCTGGAATTCCCTCCCTGAGAGCGTTGTGGATTTACCTACAGCACATGGACTGCAGCAGTTCAAGAAGGCAATCCACCATCACCTTCTCAAGAGCAACTAGGACCAGCCAGCAACACCGATGTCCCATTCGCAAATTTTTATTTTTTAAATTTGAAAAAATATACAAAGAACTACCTGGGATCAATCTCAAGTCATGACATTGTTTCATTTGAATAGGAAAGAATATGGGCAGCAAAGGACAAAAGATAATAAAATTAATTTCTATTAGTGAGGGAAGTTTTCAGGTTGACATGAAGCCATACAAGTATTGGGTCAGTATAAGACAGCTGCTTATCTGTGTTTATTTATACTTTCACTGGATTATTTTTGTCTGCGAGGTGTGGGCATTGCTGGCCATCCCTAATTGCCCTTGAGAAGATTCTGATGAGTGACCTTCTTCGACTGCTATAGCCCACAAGGTATAGGAACACTAACATGACCCAGTGACAGTGAAGGAATAGCAATATAGTTCCGATTCAGAAGTATGTGTGACTTGGAGTGAACTTGCAGGTGGTGGTGCCCTCATCCTTCTGGGTGTTACAGATTGCAGACATTGCTGTCAAAGGAGGGTTGGTAAGTTGCTGCAGTACATCTTGTATTTAGCACACACTGTGGATTGGTGATGGAGGGTGTGAATTTTGAAGGTGCTGGATGAGTTGCCAATCAAGTAAGCTGCTTTGTTGGTATTGAGCTATTTGTTAATTGTTGGCATCCATGCAAGTGGGGAATATTCTACCACACTGATTTGTTCCTTCCAGTTGATGGGCAGGCTTTGGAGAGTCAAAGGGTGAGTTAATCTCTGCAGTATTCCTATCTTCTGACCTGCTCTTGCAGCCACAGTATTTGTGTAGCTGGTCCAGTTCAGTTTTTGATCAATGGTAATCACCCAGGATGTGGAAGTTATAGAATTCAGTTATGGTAATGTTATTGAATATCATGAGCAGATGATTAGATTTTCTCTCGATGGAATTGGTGTTTGTGAAAAAATGTTACTTGCCACTTATCAGTCCAAGCTTGATGATGTTCAAGTTTTGCTGCATGTAGGTGCAGACTTCTCTGATATCTGAGGAATCGGGAATGGTACTAACATTGCATTATCATTAGTGAACATCCTCACTTCTGACCTTATGGTGAAGGGAAGGTAATTAATGAAGCAGCTAAAGATAGTTGAGATAAGAAAACTATGCAAACCTCCTGCAGCGATGTCCTGGAGTTGAGATGGCTGAACTACAACAACCACACCCATCTTCCTCTAAGCTAGGTATGACTCCATCCAGTGGAGAATGTTCCCCCGATTCCCATTCACTCTATTTTGCTAGGGCTCCTTCATGCCATACTTGCTTAAATGCAGCCTTGATGTCAACTTTGAAACGGCAGGTTTCAAAGCACTTCAGTGCGGCATTCCCACAGACACCTGGGAATCACTGGCCCAAGACCGTCCTGAGTGGAGGAGGAGCATCCGGGAAGGCGTCGAGCACCTCCAGACTTGTCATCAGAGAAAAAATGGAAGCCAGATGAAAACAGCAAAAGAATCGCGCTGCCACACCAATGTCCCACCCACCCCCTTCCCGCAAGTACCACCTGCCCCAAGTGTAGCAGAACCTGCAGAAGCCCCATTGATCTGTCCAGCCGCCCACGGACTCGCCCTGAGAGTGGAAGAGCCATCCTCATCTGTGAGGAACCACCAGTGATGATGACTTGCTCAAAAGCAACCTTGATGTCAAGGACTCTCTCTCTCCCCTCTGGAATTCAGCTCTTTTGTCCATGTTTGAACCAAGGCTGTAATGAGGTCAGGAGCTGCGTGGCCCTAATGGAACCCAAACTGGGCGTCACTGAGCAGGTGCTACTTGATAGCACTGTTGGTGACTCCTTCCATCACTTTACTGATAATTGAGAGTCAACTAATGGGACGATAATTGGCTAGATTGAATTATCCTCATTTTTTTATACACCAGTCATACCTGGGCAATTTTCCACATTGTCAGGTAAATGCAAGTAGCTGGATGGGCTTGGCTATGGGTACAGCAGGTTCTGGAGCACAAGTCTTTAGTACTATTGCCAGAATATTCTGAAGGCCCATAAGCTTTTCAGTATCCAGTGTCACCAACCGTTTCTTGATATCACACAGAGTAAATTGAGTTGGCTGAAGACTGGTAACTGTGATGCTGGGGACCTGTGGAGGAGGTAGAGATGGATCATCAGCTCTGCACTTGTGGCTGAAGATTGCTGTGAATGCTTCAGCCTTATCTTTCGCACTGATGTGCTGGTCTCTTCCATCATTTAAGGTTGGGGATACTTGTGGAGCCGCCTCCTCCAGTGAGTTGTTTAATTGTCCACAACCATTCCCAACTGGATGTGGCAGGACTGTAGAGCATAGATCATAGAGTCATGGAGATGTACAGCACAGAAACAGGCCCCTTGGTCCAACTCATCCATGCCAACCAGATATCCTAAAATAATCTAGTCCCATTTGCCGGCACTTGGTCCATATCCCTCTAAACCCTTCCCATTCAAATACCCATCCAGATGCCTTTTAAATGTTGTAATTGTACCAGCCTCCACCACTTCCTCTGGCAGCACGTTCCATACACGTACCACCCTCTGTGTGAAAAAGTTGCCCCTTAGATCTCTTTTATATCTTTCTCCTCACCCTACACCTCTGCCCTCTCATTCTGGACTCCCCACCCCAGGGAAGAGACTTTGCCTATTTATCCTAACCATGCCCCTTATGATTTTATAAACCTCTGTAAGGTCACCCCTCAGCCTCCAACACTCCAGGAAAACAGCCTCAGCCTATTCAGCCTTTCCCTGTAGCTCAAACCCTCCAACCCTGGTTACATCCTTGTAAATCTTTTCTGAAACCTGTCAAGTTTTATAACATCTTTCCAATAGACGGGAGACCAGAATTGCACACAATATTCCAAAAGTGGCCTAACCAATGTCCTATACAGCTGCAACATGACCTCCCAACTCCTATACTTTATGCTTTGACCAATAAAGGCAAGTGTACCAAATGCTGTCTTCACCATCCTGTCTTACTGTGACTCCATCTTCAAGGGACTATGAACCTGCACTCCAAGGTCTCTTTGTTCAGCAACACCCCCCAGGATGTTACCATTAAGTGTATAAGTCCTGCCCTGATTTGCCTTTCCAAAATGCAGCACCTCATATTTATCTAAATTAAACTCTATCTGCCACTTCTCAGCCCTTTGGCCCATCTGATCAAGATCCCATTGTACTCTGAGGTAACCACCTCTGCTGTCCACTACACCTCCAATCTTGGTGTCATCTGCAAACTTCCTAACTATACCTCCCATGTTCACATCCAAATCATTTATATAAATGATGAAAAGCAGTGGACCCAGCACTGGTCCTTGTGGCACATCACTGGTCACAGGCCTCCAGTCTGAAAAGCAATCCTCCACCACCACCTCTGTCTTCTACCTTCGTGCCAGTTCTGTATCCAAATAGCTAGTTCATGTGATCTAACTTTGCTAACCAGTCTTGGGTCCATTGGTGTGGGCTCGCTTAGTTCTATCACTTGCTGCTTATGCTGTTTGGCATGCAAGTAGTCCTGTTTGGTAGCTTCACTAGGTTGACACCTCTTGTTTCGGTATGCCTGGTGCTTCTCTTCGCATGCCCTCCTGAACTTAATGGTAATGGTTGAGTGGGGGATATGCTGGGCCATGAAGTTGCAGATTGTGTTGGATTGTGTTCAACTGCTGTTGATGGCCCACAGCACCTCCATGGATGCCCAATCTTGAGTTGCCAAATCTCTTCAATGTCTGTCCCATTTCGCACAGTAATAGTGCCACACAACACGATGGAGATTATTCTCAATGTGAAGGCAAGACTTCGTTTCCACAAGGATTGAATTGTCACTCTCCATATCATGAACAGATGTATTTGTGGCAGGCAGATTTGGTAAGGATGAGGTCAAGTATGTTTTTCCTTGTTTGTTCCCTCAACATCTGCCACAGACCCAGTGTAGCATCTATGTTTTTTGGAACCTGACCGGCTTGATCGGTAGTACTGCTGCCGAACCACTCTTGATGGTGGATACTGAAGACCTCACCTAGAGTACATTTTGTGCCTTGCCACTCTGTGCTTTCTCCAAAAGAAAATAAAAACATTAGAAAAGATATTGAAATGGATCATGTTGTAATATCCAATACTTCAAGCATTTACAGTGTCCAGTTTAGAGTCAAGCACTTAGATCCCACCTCATTTAATTCTATTCCCTAATTAGTCTCTGAGCTAAAATAATCCAGTAGAAATTGGGAATCTTCAGTACAGCAGCTACATTTCTGAAGAGGGATAACAGTTCCTCTAGGTGTCCAGAATTATTAAAAATATTCACATCAGGTACAAAAGCAGTAATTTTTTTTTAAAGAATAAAGATTTGCATTTGTGTAGCACTTGAATATCTCAAAATGCTTCTCATTCAAAAAATGTTTGCTCTTGAAAAACATTGCTGTTGGTAACCATAGCAGTCATTTTTGAACAAAGTAAGATGCTATGAATAGCATTAAGATGAATGGCCAGCTGTGCTGTTCAATTGGAGCTGGTTGAGGATGAAATTATGGCCAGGTTATTTAATGGATCTTTAACCTCTACCCAAACAGGCAGATGGACCCTTAGCTTAACATTTCATTTTTCACTGTTCCTCCGGCTGTCTCAATACAGCATTCAAGTATAAGCCAAGGTAGAGTCCTAGACCGATACTTGACCTCACAATATGCTGGCTTGTGAATGTTATCAATCGAGCAAGGCTGCTCATTGATCAACTAATAACTAATGCAGTTTGATCCCACTTTTTATTATATTCATGAGTTGTAAAATCTGTTCATGGGTTCAAATTAGAAATAGTCTCCCTACCCCCCAAATCACTAACAAACAGTTGATTGTGGAGTTTTTTGGGGAAAATTAATTGAGCACCAATAGAGTTGCACTGAACTTTCAAAACTGTCTGTTTTGACTTTCAGACAGAAGCACTCTGCTCTGGAGCAGCATGAAGCAGAGGTTTGGTGAGACTTTCCCTGGATATCGAAAACCTTTCCCAGAGGCACTTTTGGATGAAGAGGTTTCTTGCTGTCTCACCCGTGCCATCCAGTCACCTGATAAGATAACAAAGAAGGAAAGAAACTGTGCCAATCCAGTTGCCAAGATACTTCAGCAACAAGAAGTTATGGTGAGTAATACCAAAGAGGAATTTCCTGAATATCCTCGTGTGAATTTTGTTCCTGGGAAGAGAAAGATCAGTCTTCTATGCAATATCATTTGTGATTACAATGTGCAAATTTAGATTTGTGACTTGCACAAACATACTTCAGCAACAGTTACAATTTCACCAAAATATTTGTAAAAGTATCTAAATAACTAGCTTGATGACAGTTTCCACCTTTCCAGTCTCTCATTCCATTTTAATCTTTTTCAAATCCACTGAAATCAAAATGAGTAGAATAAAGATGCTAGCTTTGATTCTGATTTTTTTTATTGTGGACTTCCAGTTTTAGACTGTAAGCACAGTTAGTTGTGTTGTAACCATTCAATAGAGATATCTAAATAGCCCATCAAAGTACTTTGTATTTTTTTTCTCTCCTCAAAGACTGCATAATTGGTTCAACTTAAAATCTATTTCTGGTATGAAAGGAACTACCCTGGATTCTTTGTATGAACTTGTCAGCACTTCTCTTACATAAGGTTGCTTTAAAAGGTTGCTCCTCTAAAATTTGGTTAACTTTTTAAAACTTTCCAGCTCTATGCACAATCGTTCATTTTAACAGGTATATTGCAGTGGTCTAACTGGAAGTTAATTTTCATCCTTTTTCTCGTGGCCTTCTGAAGGTTTTTTTTTACAGCCCTTAAACTAGTCCCTGCAGTTTTTAAATTGATATTGTCTTGAATTCTAACTCTGTATTTCTGCTCCACAGCACTTTGTCCCAATCGAGCTGCATTACCAGCCAGAAATAGCTTCAACAATTTCTGGTGTCCTTTTGTGAAGAGCCAACAAGTCCTGCCCTATTGTTATGAACCTTATTCTTCTTTTTTTCATCATCTGTATTAGTGTGTCTTATAACCTGAGGAGACAGGTCTAGTTGTGGACACTTAAAGAGCTTCACTCACTGCTTCAGGGTATATTACCAGTAGATTAGCTGCTTTTCAGTTTTGTTATAATAGAAAAGCTGTGTTTTGTCTACATAATACTCGAGCAGCTCTGCTTGCATTAGAGAACATCTTGCGGTTTGTTAACTATATAAACTGCCCAATTAGCACAAGTATGCTGAAGGCATGACCTGCTTCTGGTTGATCTCATAACTGTATAAATTGTCTAATGTTCAAAATATACTCTCCCTTCAATCAGAACTGATGTGCACTCTGTCATGAAGATTTTCATTCTAGCATCAGTTTCTGTCTTGTGCTGCTGTCCTTTTTAAAGGTCTCCAGCTATAAACAATAGAATTAATTTTGCTCCTCATGCTTGAACTCTCATAATTAACACTAATACCCTTTTTAACCAGTTAGTTCAGAGTTTTTGTGGGTTTTTATTTTTTAAAATTTGTGATATTAAAAAGATATGATTAGAAAAATTAGTTTGTAAAGCGAGACATGTTGCTGAATCTTTTTACCTTGCACTCATCAGGACAAATGCAAGAATGCCAAATTTCAAACAATTGCATCAATTTAAATTCTGATCAACCAAGGCATTGGCACAGAGAAAGCAATGGGAACTATAGGTGCCCCTATGGTTCAATGTACAAACTAATCAGCACGCTTTCTTCCCAAAGTATAAATTGTTGCAATAATTCGATATTTGACATTCTAGTGTTTTGTTCTGATCAGTGCAAGACAAAAAGGTTCAGCAATGTGTCTCTTTCTTTTCACCAGGTTTCAAGAAATATTACTGCAAATGTTTGTCCTTGTTTAAATATCACAGTGCTCCCAAGGTTTCTCAATCTTGAATTGCATCAATTAAATAAAATGTTCCCAATAAACAACAGGCAGAAATATGATGACTGCCACACAATTAAAGAAAGCTCTTGGCAGTTTTCACACTGTATATTGCCTCATTTAACTTTATTTGCAGTACAAAAGCAAGCTTTTTATTCACAATAACTAGTCTTTTGTGCCACCACCAAACCACCATGAATTCAAATTAGGCAAAAAAACGTTTGTTCTCCATTTCTGCATTGCTTGGTGTGACTGCAAGCTATAAGAGGACATCATTTTGCATCAGTGCTAATCTTTGTTATGGAAATGTGGACTTGCTACAAACCTTGAAAACCTTTTCTCTCAACAAAGATTGAATTTTAATACTTCTGACAATTGCAGTTAACAATTTACTAATAAGTAAATGACCTAATAAAGCTGTTCCACTACACTTCGTAGATCAAAAATATTCAGGTCCCAAGTTCATCCTTTAATGCTTGGTTAGGCATTTGTAGAACCTTAAAACTTGCATAACAAATAGAAACTCCACTGAACTATTTTGAGCTGCAAATGGTTGGTTTGTCTGTTAACTTCTCCTAACGATTCTGGTCAACCCTGTTCATGTCAACCATCGTTTTAAGATTTGGTGGGTAGTTTAACGGCCAGATTGCAGCTAAGATTCTCCATTTATCTGGACTAGGGCCTGGCACTGATACACACACACTGGCCTGCCTACATCAGTGCTTGGGTTCTTTTGTAGCCACTTGGAGATAGTGAGAACTGCAGATGCTGGAGAGTCAAAGTGGATAAAGAATGGAGCTGGAAAATGTATGGCAGGTCACACAGCCTCAGAGGAGAAGGGGAGTTGACATTTCAGGTTGTAGCCTTTCATCAGGACTTCATTTGTCCTGAAATGTCAACTCCCCTTCTCCTCTGATGCTGGCTGACCTGCTGTGCTTTTTCCAGCTCCACTCTTTATCCACTTCTTTTGTATCCAACAAGCCATAGAGTGGGACTTGGGGGGGGATTGGTTACAAAAAGGGCCTTCCAGCTCAGAAACAGAAGAATTGCCCACTTTAGCTTTTATTTTGAACTTTAAACACTTTCTGTAGATGAACCATTCCAATCTTGTGTATTCTGCTTTTGATTTTAATCTTTGCATTACAAAGGAAACTACACTGTAGCCTGACTCTCCACTGTAGGATAGTTTTAGAAGTTCTTAACTGAAACATTCAGATTTTCCATTCATATTGTAATACCTTATTGTAAATGTCTCTGCTAAATCTGATAATTTATCTGCAAAGTTTATCTTTCATCTTTAGCCATCTTATGATTGCCTTTGTTATTACACTGGTCTGTTCAGGACTTTTGTATGCTGTGTACATTTTGTATATTAACTACTATGCAAATAAAGCTTTATTGTATATTTATTTATTTGCTCCTTTGTACTTTTTTTGAAATAGGATTTATTTGTGAAGTCTAGTTTACATTGTTGAACCTGTACCAATCGATAGTCACTATAAAGAGATATCAGGCTTCTGGTATATGTTTTGTCTATTTTTTCTGAGAAAAGCAATGCATAGAAATTATAACTATTATTTACTGAGGAGCCAAGATTTGATCCCTGAATCAGCAGTAAAATATATCCATGCATACAGGTAGTTCTGCTATTACGCGGTAGTTCTGTTCCTGTGCAAACCCGTGCTATACGAAAATTGAGCAATACAAATACACTTGAAGTGTCAGTGATATAATTGCATTATAGCCAATGTGCACTTTAAAAGTTCACATTTTAGAAACACAGCCAATTTGTGTTAACAGAAGACACATTATAGCAGAACTACCTATATTTTTTCTTCCATTCCCACTTTGATCGGTGAAGAGGTTGTTAATGGTAAATGGTAAGTACTGAAACAGTGATGTAAACTTCATTTAATTTACCAATCAAAATAAGACCCCTCAAGTAAGCAAGTTAAGCCTCACAATCCAACTTGACTATTACCTAAGAGGGTTCAATCCTTGTACAGTGTTGTTCTTCAAAGTTCTGCTAAAGGGAGAGTTCTGGTGTTCGATTTTTAGACCAAAGGAAGAGAATTTGTATATGTGATATTATTGATGATTTCTTAAATTCCTTTCATCCAAATTACAGCAAGTCCGCAGCTTGCCTTCTTCTCAGAAGTAACGTCTTTGCTCCTTGTTACATTTGGCCTTAATTGTCTGTTTGAAGACACAACTTTCCTGAGATTAACTCCTTACATTCTTCTGCAGGCCAATCTTTGTCCTTTGTGGCAATAAAGCATCCAATTTAATCAGGTGTCTAAGCAGTTTTATTTATGTAATCTCAACTCCCTCCTTCCATGGCATGGCTCACTTGCTTTCAATTCCTGTGTAAGTTTGTTCTTGCTTTTAATATTTTATTCCAGACCGAAAGAACTGATTCTTTCAGTGTGTAACAGTTTACCCTTGTCCATTCAATCAATCCGTGAACAGTTATTAAAGTTTTGCGTCTATAATATCACAGAGGGAATCTGGTTTGGCGGTGGAGTTTGAACATTACTTGAACCATAAGGAAGACTACAAAATAGTGCTTCGTAAGTATCAACTAGAATTCTGGTCTTTCACATTTTGTAAAATTTCAATAAGACACGTAGGAAAGTCTCATTGGCAGTTAAACAAACGCTGTAAGATCTTTTGCATCGACCCAGTAGAACTAATGGGGCCTCTGGTGTACTTTCTGGTGGACAGTGTGTTCAGAAGTGCAGAACTCCCTCAGTGCTATGTTTGGAGTTCAGATTCAGTTTAGATTTTTTCACTTGGATCTTTTAACTGAGGTATGAACTCCTGGCCCTCTGACTCCAGTGAGATGCGAACACGCTCAGCAGCAAGGAAAGTGTCAAAGAGAACTCCGACCATATGGTGGTCTGCTGCATCAAGCCAAAATAATTCAACACAAAATGACAATCAAACTTCCATTCTGTGGTATTCAATTTTAAAAAAAGTTTTGATTTAATCTATTTTCTAATCAACCTGTTCAGAAATGTTATTATACACCTCTGGAGCAGGTGGGACTTTGAACCTGGGCCTCCCAGTCCAGGGATAGGGACACTACACTGTGCCACAAGAGGGCCCTTCAGTGGTGTTCAGTTGCTCCGTATTTAATTATGAGAACCTAGTATCTGTTGAGTGATTAATTGAGACTGGATATGGTAACTGAGAAAAAGAACATAAGTTGCAGGCAAGCACTAATGAGCATTAGAGCAGACAGAGTCATAGAGATGTACAGCACAGAAACAGACTCTTCGGTCCAACTCATCCATGTCAACCAGATATCCTAAATTAATCTACTCCATTTGCCAAAATTTGGCCCATATCCCTCTAAACCTTCCTATTCATATACCCATCCAGATGCCTTTTAAATGTTGCAATTGTACCAGCCTCCACCACTTCCTCTGGTAGCTCATTCCATACATGCACCACCCTCTGTGTGAAAAAATTGACCCTTAGATCCCTTTTATATCTTTCCCCTCTCACCCTAAACCAATGCCCTCTAGGTTTGGACTCCCCCACTGTGGGAAAAAGACTTTGGCTATCTATCCTATCCATCCCCTCTTGACTTTATAAACCTCCATAAGGTCACCCCTCAACCTTTTACACTCCAGGGAAGATAACCCCAACCTATTCAGCTTCTCCCTATAGCTCAAATCCTCCAACCCTGGCAACATCCTTGTAAATCTTCTCTGCACTCTTTGAAGTTTAGTTACATCTTTCCTACAGCAGGGAGACTAGAACTGAACGCAGTATTCCAAAAGTGGCTGAACCAGTGGCCACAATCTAACATCCCAACTCCTCTACTCCATGCACTAACAAATAAAGGCATGTGTACCAAATGCCTTCTTCATTATCCTGTCAACCTGTTACTCCACCTTCAAGAACAATGAACCTGTACCCCAAGGTCTCTTTATTCAGCAACACTTCCCAGGACCTTACTATTAGGTGTATAAGTTCTGTCCTGATTTACCTTACCAAAATGCAACACCTTATTTATCTAAATTCCATTTAAAAGTATCAAATGAAACTTGCACACAGAGATAATTTGGAGTGTCTCCTCTCTGGAGATCTCTGAAGCATAAAACTTATTCAAACTGAGCTGTCAGGGAGCTCTGATTTAACAGAACCCCTCATCACTGCACTGGTGGATGGGATCTATGTAAAACTA
>NC_057752.1:7893941-7914367 GCF_004010195.1 Chiloscyllium plagiosum
GATTTCTCCTTCATAAACCCAAGTTGACTCTGTCCAGTCAGACAGTTCTTTTTCTAAATATTCAAAAATCTTTATAATAGGTTCTAGTATTTTCCCTGATGACATCAGGCTCACAAGGTCTATTGTCCCTGTTTTGTCTCTCTGACTTATTTTAAACAGTGGGGTTACATTTGAAATCTTATCTGCAGGCACTGTTCTAGAATGAGTAGAACTTTAGATGATCATCAATGCATCTACTATCTCTCTAGTCATCTCTTTCAACAGTGTAGGATGAAGGTCATTAGGTCATGAGGATTTGTCAACTTTTAGTCCTATTAATTTTTCTAATGCTATATTTGTCCTAATACTAATTTCTTTCAATTCCATGCTCTTGCTAGAACCTTGGACCTTAATTATTTAGGGAAACATCATGTGTCTTCCTCTATGAAGACAAACACAAAGCACTTACTTAGCTTCTCTGCCATTTCTCTTTCCTATTCTAAATTCTCCTGTCTCTGCCTATGATGGAACTATATTTATCTTTGCTAACTTTTTTTTCCTTTTTACGTACCTATGGAAGCTTTTTCAATGTTTTTGCTATTTTACAGTTGTATTCTATTCTATTTCTCATCATTTTCTTGATCCTCCTTTACTGAATTCTAAAATTCTATCAATACTCAGGCTCACAACATTTTTGGCAACTTTATAAATTTTCTCCTTTGATATAATGTTTATATTTATGTTTAATTTCCCATGTTAGCCATGGCTGCCTCACATTGCTTGTTGAATATTTTTGCCTTAAAACATCTTGTATGCTTTTTGAAAGTCAAGCATTAATTCATTTAATAGGCCATTGCCTAACTAGAATATATTTTTCCAATCCACCACTGTCAAATTCATCCTCTTACCTTCATAACTGCCCTTGTTTAGATTTAAAACTCCAGTTTCAAACTGAACTGCATCTTTTTCAAATTTAATGCAAAATTCTGTCATACTGTGGTCACTATTGCCTAAAAGTTCTTTTACAACAAGATTACTGATAATCCCTTTCCCGTTGCATTATAGTGGATCTAAAATAGCCTGTGCCCTAGTTCACTCCTCAACATATTGCTCAGAAAATAATCTCAAACGCATTGCAGGAATTCTTCCTCTACAGCATCAATACTCACCAGTTTTACTCAATCTATATTTAGATTGGAGTCACGTATAATAACTGTCCTCCCCTTGCTGCATTCACCTGTAATTTTGTAAGTATAACCATACCCTACATTACCACTATAGCTGGTGGTCTATAAACCATTCATTCCAATATTTGCTGTCCCTTGTGTTTCTTAGCTCCACTCAAATAGATTCTACATCCTGTTCTTTCAAATGGAGATCCTCAGTCACTGGTATACTGACCCATCCCTTATTAGCGCTCTACACCATCTCCTTTTCATTTTTGCCAATGGAGTGAGTGTTGCCAATGCCAAGATGGCTGGCAAAGATGAGTCGCACCTGCACGCGTGCAGATGGTGCTAGTGATGTCTCACTACCATGACCGTGCCTTTTTCACCAGGATGCATTTGCACTTGTGTGAATGGAAGTCCCTCCACCTTCCTGAATGTGGGGAGCATTGGCTTGGAGCTGAAGGGGTCCACAATCAAGGCTGACCCCCATTTCACCCCATTGTCTGCCCATTGCTCTGCCCATTGTCTGGATCAAATTTTATTTAATCATGTACAAGAGATATAGAGCGTTTAATTTGGAACCAATCAACTTATCCCTACATACCAGGAGAAAGCCTCAATTACAAGAGGTCTGTTGGCCCTCAGCTGTAAGTTCACCCAGTCTGTGGTTTGGTATATATTTGCCCAAGATTTATGAACTTTCTCCTCCCATTTCTTTCTTTTTTCTGGATTCCTGACCTCCTGCTTTGCCTGACTTAATTTGGTTACATTTTTTCCCAGAGTAAATTCTTTGCTTCTGTTGTACAGGGGGGCCTCCAATAGTACTTGGCAATTGTGGGTGAGAGTACATCCATGCCCCTTTCTACCCAAAGCAGTTTGGAGTGGGGGCACAGAGAGAAGGCACGGGTAAGGGACAAAGATTTGAGGAGAAGGCCATACCCTCAAACAGCGCAAATTCTGTGCATTGTTGCAGAATAAAAGTATTGGGAGTTCTCCATTGGGAACCACTAATAATATATAGATTGGCACTGATGTAGTGGGACGTTAACAGAGTGATACCCCCTTCCTCTATGTTGGCACTGTATTTATTGTGGGGAGCATTTGTGCCTATATGGGTGCCATCTAAGTCCCTCAGATGGCAAATTCCTGTGTGCTCTCCAGTCAATTCCTTTACTGGAAATTGCAGCATCTTTTGTGTGTGAACAAATTGCAGCTGGTTAATCTTGATGATGCCTTTTAGGTTGTCCTGGAAGGATTAATTTAGCAGCCATTTTGGTAGCAACAGGAAGAATACCCCAGTTTGTATGATCTGCAATCTAATGTATAGACCTTGCCTGAAAATCAGGCAGCAGTGGAGCGGAGGTGTGGCTCATTGGACATGTCTAGGTAGCAGTGGCAGATGCATAAGTGCTCTTGAGGTACCTTTGGATCTGCAGATTCTGTCTCTGCCTTAACTGGTCCTCCCTATCCAGAACATGTAGCCGTCTGGCAGTAGATACTGCATCTAAACCTGCCAACCCCCCCTGGGTGTCATTTGCATCTACATTTACTGCTTGAAATGCTACACCACGCAGAAAAAGGGATGGTTATGTAAAAATACAGCATTAGGGGAAAACAAGCTTCAAAATGTTCAAAGAACCTCCTTCAAAGTCTCCCAGAAACAAAAGTGGATTTGAAAATCTAGCCAAAGCAACAAGCTTTATGTGGACTTTCTGGGGCAGGCTTATATTAGGATTAAGTACCTCATTGGCTGGGCAGTGCTTTGGGATGCCCTAAAAGCAAATCTTTCTTTCTTTCTTTCCATAGAATTTCTTACATGTTTGACTGTATTTTTGCATTGATGTAATGTATCTCACAAGTAAAGTGAAAAAAATAAAATGTGTTTTTATAACTTGGTTTGGACAGTTTTTAAATTATCAAAATTAGAGGAAAAACTACAATGAATGTATTTTTCCATTTTCCTTAGTCCACCCACTCTCAACACCATCACTGCATGATAAGGCAGTTAGTGTCATACTCCTGGCTTCTGCCCTACACTGCTCTACAATTGGCCTGTGGCAACTGTGGAAACCCCTCAGAGCTTACCTTCAACAGCCCGGTTGAAGAAAATCTGCTCGCACTTATGAATTTTTGAAACGGCTACTCTGTGTTCAGGATTTTGAATCTAGAGATCTCTGATCAAACACAGCATTCAACTCCCTAACTGATGAATCCTCGATCACAACTGAATGGATTATCCAAACAATCCCAAACAAATGACACAGTTTTGTCCCCATGTTTTTGAAACCAGAATACTGTACACTTCCAGATTCTCTAAAATGGGGTTTCCTCTGTTGTCTTTTCCTCTGTAGTTACATTGGTGACTGTGAAATCAATGTTGAAGTGAAGAAGTATTTCTGCAAAGCTGGAGTGAATGGTATCCAGGTAGGTCATTTGATGGGAAATAGTAAAGCTCAGTACACCTTGCAAACCTGTACACATTTCATAGTACATTTATTGACACTTGAAAAGAAATTCTATTCTATTTAAAATGTCACCTTCAATGGCTCAGTGGGCACATACATCATCAGGCACAGTTCTAAGCCACACAGATTTGGATGGCTTGATCCCTGGCCTGTGCTCAAATCACTTGTAGAAGCTAGTGTAACAGTGAAGGCATGACTCCTGCCCTCAGTATCTCCACGCTAGAGAAAGGGCAAACTGGTCAAGATTCCCAGTCAAGGGACTGTAAATGGAAACTACGTGGGTGGAAGTATGAGGTTCCATCAGATTTGTTGGCAATGGCTTTAGCTCATCAAGCCTCATATGATAACACCTTGTAAATCTGCAACCTCTGTCACCTAGAAGGGCAAGGGCAGTAAAAGCATGGGAACATCAATATCTACTACTTGCCCTCCAAGCCACATAATGTCATTGGTATTTCTTCACAATTGCTGGATCAAAATCCTGGAACTCCCAAACAGCTCTCTGGGTTTACCTACACCACAAAGTAGTTCAAGAAGGCTCACCACAAGTTCTCCAGGTCAGTGAGTGATGGGCAATAATTGCCAGTGATGCCCACATCCTGTGAATGAACAAAAAGGATATCTATTTAACAATTCAATACATTTCTCCAATTATATTGAAGAGAGAATCATCAGAGCTGTTAAGACCCTGCATTGTTATTAGCTTTCAAATAAAGGAATAAACAGCATGAGGTTGAACTGGAAGGAGTCATGTAAGACTGTAAGTTGCGTAAACAAATATCAATATTGTAAGGTATAGAAGCCATTATTGAAGTGGATCAGCGGACACTGAACAAAGCAGGCCATTATTATATATTGACTTCTATAGTACTTTTAGCTGAACAGCTTTTTCTGGCGATTTCTCCTGGATTAAACTTTTCCATAACATCAGTGCTTGCCAGCACAGATTTGTCATAATCCCAAGGAGGTTGTAGTATAATCATGTGCTATGCAATACTCTGACAATGCATTTCCTTGTTGCAGTAATAAGTGACAATCCTGACCACTTAGTCATTCCAGCCAAAAATAAATAATGTGGGTGTGAGGAAATTATGAAATAAGGATAACTGGTTTTGAGAAATAAAATGAAAAGCTGTATTTCCTCATTAAGAATATTGAATACTTTAATTCACCTGTGGAACATAGGTGTCACTAACTAGCTGGCATTTATTGCCCATCCCTGATTGCCCCTTTAGGAAGTGGTGGTGTGCTACCTTCTTGAACTACTGCAGTACATGTGCTGTGGGTTGATCCACAATGCTGTTAGAGAATGAATTCCAGGATTTTTACCCAGTGACAGCAAAGGAACAGCGATATATTTCCATGTCAGGACGGTGGGTGGCTTGAAGGGGAACTTGCAGCTGGTGGAGTTCCCATGTATCTGCTGCGCTTGTCCTTCTAGATGGAAGTGGTCGTGGATTTGGAAGACTGTCTCAGGATCTGTGGTGAATTTCTGCAGTGCATCTTGTAGATGGTACACACTGCTGCAACTGAGTGTTGGTGGTGGAGGGTGTGGATGCTTGTGAAATACTGTTCATGTACCAGCAGCCAATCCACAGTCAGCAACATACAGCCAGCTTGCAAGATATGCCTATTAGCCAAGCACCAGCTGCTATTCACTCACCCAGCACCAGCTGGATTTCAGTAGTCAGTGGAGCTGACAGTCTGCTGCCTGGAGAAAAATGTTTTTGGTTCAAATGGCACAGTATTCTGTGGATTGCAAATAAGGTATCATGAACAAGGCCAATATCATCTAATGATGTCATCAGCAGCCAAACTGCAGACAGTCATCAAAAACCAATCTGACAGTTTGGAAAGGAAAATAGAATTAACCTTTCAGGTTAATGAACTTTCATCATACATTAACTATGTTTCTCTACCTGCACATACCTACTGACCTGTTGAGTATTTCCAGCACTTTATATTTTTATTTCAGCCCTCCAGTATCTGCAGTATTTTGCTCTTTAACCAGCAGCTAATCTACAAATAGCCGCCAGCAGTTAATCCGCCGCAGCTGATCCGCAACCAACCACATGCAGCCAATCAGCAATCAGTCCCTATCAGGCAATCATTAGCCAACCAGCAGCTGCTATTCACTCACTCAGCATTAGCTGGGTTTCAGAAATCAGTAGAGCTGGCAGTCTGCTGCCTGGGGCAAAACTATCTGGGTTCAGATGGCTCAGGTTACAAAAGCATTGATGGACTGAAAGACTTTTGACTGGAAATGACAGCAAGTGGGTAACAGTACTGTGAATGGAAGGGGGAGAACTGGAACAGTTAACTTTGATAGCAAATTTCTAACTAAATACTGAAATGTGGTTGACACAACAGATCCATGTGAGGCAAGCTTAAGGAGAAAGCTACAGGTCTATAAGTAATCTTGTTATGAATTAACTAATGCAGGTTGTTCTGCTCTAATGTGTTTTATTAATATGAATTTGCTGTAACATGATTTAAAAATTGGGGACACTGGTTCTAAAGCGCAAACTTTTAAAATATGTATTGGTTATAACATAATTCTGGCCTTGTTAGGTTAAATGGTGCTGCTAATTTGATATTCTGACAACATGGGGTTGCATGAAAACAGAGCTATTGTGTTATAGCAAAACCCACTACTGTATGTAACACATTTCTCTTGAGGTGTTGCAGCATTTATTATTCAAGTGTCTATTCCTTCATTCACTGACTTTTTTTTTCACCATCTCTCCTACAGCTTCATGGGATGCTTCGTGTGATCCTTGAACCATTGATTGGACAGATGCCATTAGTCGGAGCAGTGACTTTGTTCTTTGTCCGCCGCCCAGTAAGTGTGTGTATGTAATATTATTGGTAGACTATTGATCTGGAATCTCAGCTAATCTTCTTGGAATTTGGGTTTGCGTCCCACCATGGCAGATGGAGGAATTTGCATTTAGTAAAAATCTGAAATTGAGAGTCTAATGATGACGTGAATCCATTATTGATCATCAGAAAAACCCATCTCATTTGCTAATGTCCCTTAGGGAAGGAAACTGCCAATGTCACTTGGTCTGGCCTGCATGTGACAGCCCTACAGCATTGTGATTGACTCTTAACTCAATTAGGGATTGGCAATAAATGCTGGCTGAGCCAGTGATGCCCATGTCCCATGAGTGAATATATATTAAAAACAAAGAGATTAATACAGGAGAACTTAACTAAGGATTTAAGTCAATAATCTTGATTTGGGATTATTGTAGCTTTTTGCTAAATGATTTTGGCTGTATTCTAGACATGATTCAGAATGAGTTAAGTCTTATGCAATGTGTCTAACACATTTAGCTTATTATTTGCTGCTAAATCACTCCCATTATTAGGAGTTGTGGTGCAAGGTAGTGAAAGGAAGGGATGCTATGAGTATTCAGGTTGACTCTGAGTCAGTGAGTGCTATGACAGGCTGGTGATATAGCCTGGTGTGTCCCTGAGCACACAGTGTCCTTAATGCAGCATTACTGTGAGAGTTACCAGTACAGCCTGAGGTGGGGCATTGATGAGCAGAAGTGTCCTGTAAGTGAACCGGAGATGTGCCATGAGGGTTCTCACAGGCTGGCACATTGGATGCCAATGTCTGTGGATGTGGGGTGTCTGTAGCTGGTGACCATGGAGCGTGTCCTGAGATGTTGGTACCTCATGGTACAAGGAGGTTGTCCTGAGATGTTGGTACAAGGAGGTTGTTTGGAGCAAGCAGTGAGCTGAATTCACCAGGTACACACTCTGATTTCTATGGTGAGAATTCTTGGCATCTAGTTTGTTTAGTGAGTTTGGGAAGGCAGGAAGCTGAATATTAATGAGGTGAATTGTAACATTGATAAAGCATTTAACAAACTATAATCCTCCTTAAGTAGCAACTCTCTGCTGCCCAGCAGGAAACTCCCCCTGCTCCTTGGCAATTTCATAAAAGATGCTACAAGTTGCTCCTAAAATCGAAATAGGCCTCGCCAGACTTCTCTCTAGATTCTACCACAAATTCGGCCATAGCCGACTTTGCTCAGATCCCTATAAGGTTCCACCCTGTGTTTGAGTCTTCAATCTGATACGGAAAGGGTCTGTGTTGATTTGACGAATCTGATGCACATGAAATTGAGGTGGTTTTAAATTCTGGAAGTGATTTAGACTTTTTGTGTCCTTTCAGGTACTTGACATAAACTGGACAGGACTTACCAACCTGTTGGATATTCCAGGACTGAGGTATTGATCGATCATAGGGGCAAAACAGAATTAATCTGTTCAGGATCAAAACTAATCCAAAGCATTTGGAAGATAATTCTAAGACCCACACAACTTACCTTCTGGAGTTTGGGATTTCTTTTTACCTTTTTTCCCCACAAATTTTACATCTCATATCCAAACAAAACTAACACACGTTAGAAAATGTAAGCAATAATTTCACAAATATGCAGTATTTTGAGAATTATGACTTGTTCAGAATTTAATATTTTGTTTAAAAGACAACGACCGCAGGATCCTACAGGGAATCCTGTCAATAGATAGTTTTGAAAGTAGCATGTTCGGAAACACTGCAAACAGCTAGAAATACCAGAGAGTTTCCCTGGAACAAAAATGGAAATTGCTGGAGAAACTCAGCAACTCTAGCAGTGTTTGTGGAGAGAAAACAGTTAACGTTTGAGTCCATAGTTCTGAAGAAATCATACTTAACTTGAAACGTTAACTCTGTTTCCTGATTTGCTGAGTTTCTCCAGAAATTTCTGGTTTTGTTTCAGATTTCCAGCATCTGCAGTTCTTTGTTTCAGGTGTACTCAAATAAAACATTTCAGTAAAAGTATTTGCTTTTCATAGGCCTGACCTTTAGATAGCTTTGTGCCTTTTAAGTTTATATCCATTATATTTTTTTATCCCTTTCTCCTCACTGTCTCGCCCTTATCTCTCTCCTGTCTTCTCTATCTTTTCTCCTTGGACAGCTCAAAGTCTGACACAGTACTTATGGACACCATTGCTTCTTTCCTGGTTTTGCCAAACCGAATCACCTGCCCTCTTGTTGGAGAACTCCGTGTGGCTGAGCTCCGTTCTCCCCTGCCTCGGGTATGTATCACACTGTATGATTTCACCAAATTACTGCCAATAAAATTGCTTCTTGTGTTGCGAATACCTAGTTTGTGGACTTAATATAACAAGTAATTAAGATTAGAACAGAAATAGATGATGGCTCTTAATTGATTATTTGATGCCTGGATATGTAAAGGAGCTATCATAGTGCAGTGGTAATGTCCCTACCTCTGAGCCAGGAGACCTGGTTTCAAGTCTCAAATGCTTCAGATGTGCACAATAACACCACCTGAACAGGTTGGTGTTGTTTGTTTTTTTTAAGAACAGGGTAAAAGCTGGGACTGGGAGAGAGGTTGGCCTTTTATGGTCAGTAATCTGCACAAAGGAAGTCTGTCTCTTAGTTTGAATCTAATTAACAATGGTTCATGTGTTTTAATATATCACTTTTTTAGTTTAAGGAATTAAATTTTAATGATAGAGTATGGGATAAATGCAATTATAGCAATGAAAGACTGGTGCATATTTAAATGTTTGGGGTCATGTTTCTTTAAGAGGATAACAGCTAGGAAGTTCAGGGTTAGTGTTGGGCTTTAGTAATTGCAAAATTGCAACTGGTTGATTAGAACACCTAAACAAAAGGCAGTACATATTTGTTTGATAGAATTGTATTACACAGGATTGATTTTACATGTTGTACTTTACCCATGGAAGGTAAGATTTCAATTCACCTGACCTGCACATCTTTGACTGTGGGAGGAAACCGGAGCAAACCCAGAGGGAGAATGTGCAAACTCCACACAGACAATTGCTTGAGGTGGGAATTGAACCTGGGTCCCTGGTGCTGTGAGGCTGCAGCGCCAGGGACCCAGGTTCAATTCCTGCCTCAAGCAATTGTCTGTGTGGAGTTTGCACATTCTCCCTCTGGGTTTGCTCCGGTTTCCTCCCACAGTCAAAGATGTGCAGGTCAGGTGAATTGACAGAGGGAGAATGTGCAAACTCCACACAGACAATTTCTTGAGGTGGGAATTGAACCTGGGTCCCTGGCACTGTGAGGTACATTAGTAGGTAAAGTTTCTTACACAAGACTGAGTCCAGTGACCCTTCGTCAGATCTGGAGACGGGCCTCAGAAACATCCACCTTTTTTTTTTTTCCTCAATCGAGGATTCCCCACTATCCCCACAGCTCTCAGCTGCGTCTGACCTCTTTCTGTATTTCTAATCTCACCTTTCCCTTGCCTTCCCTCCCACAATGATAGAGTTCCCCGGTCCTCGCCTATCATCTCACTAGCCTCCACAACCAAAGGCTCATAAGCTGCCATTTCTTCCCCCACCAGCAGGATACTATCACCACACACACAATTTCCCTCCCCACCTTTGTCAGCCTTCCATAGGGACCACTCCCTCCAGGACACCCTGGTCCAGCCCTCCTCTGCTCCCATCACCTTCCCATACCCCCATAGCACTTTCCAATGCAATTGAGGAAAGGATAATATTTACACATTTACCTCCTCCGTACCTACATGATCCAAGGCCCTGACACACCCTACTGGGGAAGCAATGACTTAGCTGCACTTCACACAATCTAGTCTACTGTATTCGCTGCTCATGATGTGGTCTCCTTTACATCGGGCAGACAAAGCACTGACTGGGTGACGATTTTGCAAAACTCCTATTCTACCATAAAAATGACCCTGCGCTTCCAGTTTTCTGCTACTTTAACACGCTGCCATGTTCCTTGGCCAACATCTGTCTCAGGCTAGCTGAAGTGCTCCAGTGAGGCTAAGTGCAAGCTGGAAGAACAGCATCTTATCTTCCACCTTACATCCTTCGGGACTCAACATTGAGTTTGACACATTCAGAATGTGATCACCCTCTGCCACCGCTAGGTCCCGTCCAATATGGGCTGCTCCCAGCACAGTCAACCCACTTTAAATCATTACACTTCTTGACAGCACTCAACCATGCTATTATCTCCCACGACTTACCAGCAATCTCTTTATTTGCCTATTCATTGAGTCATAGTCATACAGCACGGAAACAGACCCTTCCTTCAGTTCAACTCGTCCATGCCAACCAGGTTTCCCAAACTAAACTACTCACATTTGCCTGCATTTCATCCATATCCTTAATGTTTCCTAGTCATGTACCTGTTCAAATGTCTTTTAAATGTTGTGACTACCTGCATTTACCACTTCCTCTGACAGTTCATTCCATATACGCACCGTCCTGTGGAAAAAGTTGCCCCTCCGTTCCCTTTTAAATATGATTCCCCTACTTTTGAACTCCCCCACCCTAGGAAAAGAACTTTGCTATTCACCCTATCCATGCCCCTCATGATTTTATAAATCTCTTAGGTGACCCTCAACTTCCTACACTCCAGAGGAAAAGAAAGCCTATACTTATAACTCAAACCTTCCAGTTCAGTAACATCCTTGTAAATATTTTCTTCACCCTTTCCAATTTAATAATATCCTTTCTATAACAAGGCAACCTGAACTGTATGCAATTCCACACCCCCACCCCATTATTAGTATAAATTCCACCTTTCCCCAGCTATCTTCAGTTCTGACAATGGGTCACTGTACTGCAAACATTAACAGATGCTGCCAGACCTGCCCTGCTTCTCCACACTGTTTTTCAGATTTCCAGCATCTGCATTTCTATGTCTCTATTTTGGAATTGGAGCTGAATTAGTTTAAAAGCAATCAGTAAATCCGAGAAGTCAGTTTGAAGATAGCAAAGCAGACCGTGTCATCATGGAGGTTAACAATGTTCTCTTAGAGTCATACAGATGTACAGCATGGAGTTTCAATGGAGCTGCCTATTTGTTGGGAGAGGTGTTCACTTGCAGTTTGGAGCTGGGCAAATGCTAAAGCAGAACTAGTAGCTCCAAGCAGCACAAGTTTTGTTAGCAGACTCCAGGTAGTTTGGGCTCAGGAAAGGTCCCAGGGTGTGATTGCTCCATACCATAGAACGTAGCTCAGGCTAACTGGAAGCCATTGATTGTTCAGTACAGGTAAGAGAAGGAGTGCCAACCACCGTGCCACCTAATATACAGTGTATGTGGTTTTAAATTCTTGTCCTATCTGTTTAGTCATTATTATTTTTTATTTGTTTTGTTCAAGTTTGAATACTTAAGATTTTTGGGCATTTCAATTCAACTTTGAATTCCTGCTACTAATTTTTCTGACCCTTGTTCTTCCACATGTTGTTGTATTCTTACTGTCTATCAAGCCAGATCCCAACAAGGATCTAGTTTGTCTGGTATTCTTTTCACTGGGATCATAACTCCTGTGGTGGGATTGCTCCAAGATGGTGCTGCTTTGGTGTGCAAGCAGCAAAATCCCTCACCAACCAATTATAGCATTATAGTTATGGTTTGATTTGTTTGTGTGGATAGACATTTTTAACTTCACCACTTGAGTGCTAACCAGATGGGGCACATTGTAAGGTGTTTGTTCATTGATTTCAGTGGGATACAACGTCTGCCAACTAACTGCCTATATGGTGATGAAAATGGTCCTGACCCCACCAGTCTACTTTTGAACTGATGCTCCTCCAGATAGAACATTTTTCAATGCCACAAGTACCAGGAAACTAGAGTGGCATAATTTCTCTGGGAAGTATACTCTACTCTAGTGATAACAGTAGCAGAAAGGGTGAAAACTAGTGCTGCTGCCATATTATTTGACGAAGTCCTGTGTTATTGCTAACACCAAACAAATACCTCATGCCATGCAGAGTATGTGGCTTGTACTCAGTTAATTTTTATTTCTACACTCCACAGCATTTCTTTATTCCATGTGAAATAATCCAGTCCTTCAGAAAGGAAATCTTAAACTTGTCTATTTATCCCTAGGGAATAGTGCGGATCTATCTAATTGAAGCAGCAAGCCTGGAATCAAAGGACACCTACGTTAAGGGATTCATTAAAGGAAAGTCTGATCCATATGCAATTGTACGAGTGGGCACACAGGCATTCATGAGCAAGACTGTCAGTGAAACAGTGAATCCCAAGTGGAATGAAATGTATGAGGTGGGTGAATATGATTGCATGTCTCATAGTCATTTCAACCTTTTTAACCAGCAGCTTAAAATATGACTTCTGCAATTCCCAGGAAAACAGTTTTGTGATATACTGGCTGTAGAGGTTTAAAATCTGAAGCAGGACTCAAATTTGTGAATGTCAGGGAATTCTGGCATTTTCACCCTGAACCTACAAATGCAACTTAGCCTGGTCAATCTCGCAGAGCCCTCCTAACCAACACCTGCACGCTTGTCTCACATTTGAAAGAACTGTCCCACAGACTCAGTGACTGCCTGGCATTGTAAGGTGTGATTCCATGAGTATGACTGTGTCACAGGCACTACCATCACCAACTCTGGACAAACCCAGCAGAGATGATGGCATAGTGATACACAGTCATGAACGAGGTGCTCTCGGTGTTCACAACATTAATTCTGACACCTCCATGGTATTGGTTTGGACATTGGGTAGGAAACCTGCTGGTTACCACGCACCATCCTCCCTTGGCCGATGACTCTGTGCTCCTCCACATTGAACAGTAGTTTCAACAAGCACTGAGGGTGGCAAGGGCACAACATACACAAGGTAGGAGATTTCGATGTCCCTCATCAAGATTGGCTCGGCAGCAGCCCTACTGACTGAGCTGGCCGAGTCTGAAAGGGCATAACGAGACTGGGCCTGCGACAGGCAGTGAAGAAAAACAGGAGGAAAAAACCTACTTGACCTACACCTCAATTTTCCCAGCAGAGATGCGTTCATCTGTGACAATATCAATAGGAGTGACCATTGCACAGTCCACGTGGAAATGAAGTTCTGTTTCTACATTGAGGATACCTTCCATCATGTTGTGTGGCATTATCACTGAGCTAAATATGACAGACTTTGAACAGATCTAGCAACTAAAGAAGGCATCCATGAGGTGCTGTGGGCCACCATCAACAGCAGAATCATACTTGGCACAATTTTTGTAAACTTTTTACCAGGCATCTCCCTCACTCTACTGCTCCCATTAAGCCATGGGATCAAAATCGGAAATTGCTGGAGAAACTCAGCAGGTCTGGCAGCATCTGTCAAGAGAAATCTGAGTTAATGTTCTGAAGAAGGATCACTGGATCCAAAAACATTTACTCTGCCTCCTCTCCCCAGTTACTGGCAGTCCTGTTGAGTTTCTCCAGAATTTTTTTCTTTCCAATTCCAGCAGCTGCAGTTCTTTAATTTTAGCCAAGGGATCAACCCTGGCTCAATGGGGAGTGCGCGATGGCATGCCAAGAGCAGCACCGAGCACACCTAAAAATGAGGCGTCAACTTGTGAAGCTACCAAACTTGTATGGAAAAGGAGCATATTGTAGAGAGAACTAAGTATTCCACAACCGATGGATCAGATCTAAGCTCTGCAGCCCTGGCAAATCTAGTTGTAAATGGTGGCAGGCAAATAAACATTTCACTGGAGGAATAGGCTCCAAACATCTCCACTGTCAACAATGGTGGAGCACAGCACATCAGTGCAAATGATAAGGCTGAAGCATTTCTCACACTCTTCAGCCAGAAGTGTCGATCCATTTTGGCCTCCACCAGAGATCCCCATCATCACAGATGCCAGTCTTCAGCCAATTCGATTCAAGAAATGATTGGAGACGCTGGATACTACAAAGGCTATGGGTCCTGACAACATTCTGGCAACAGTACTGAAGACTTGTGCTCCAGAACTTGTCGCTCCCCTAGCCAAGCTGCTCCAGTACAATTACAATACTGGCATCTACCCAACAATGTGGAAAATTGTCCAGCCCTGCCTTGTCCACAAAACGTAGGGCAAATCCAATCCACCCAATTACCACCCCATCAGTCTACTCTCAATCATCAGTAAAGTGATGGAAAGGATCATCAACAGTGATATCAATCAGCATTTGCAAAGATATAATCTGCTCAGTTTTGGTTCTGTCAGGATCATTCTGACCTCATTATAGCCTTGGTTCAAATATGGACCAAAGAGCTGAATTCCAGATGGGAGGTGAGTGACTGCCCTTGACATCAAGACCACAGCATTTGAGTGAGTATGGCATCAAGGAGCCTAGCAAAACTTTAGTCAGTGAGGATTGCGGGAAATCCCTCTGCTGGTTGGAGTCCCATTTAGCACAAAGCAGGATAGTTTTTGTTGGAAGTTAATCATCATCTGAACCCTCAGATCTCTGCAGGCATTCCTCAAGGTAGTGTCCAATCTGCTTCATCAATGACTGCTCCTACATCAGAAAATGTAGATGTCAGTGGGGATGTTTGCTGATGATTGCACAATGTTTTGGAGCATTGTGACTTCTCTGACTTATTGAAACAGTTTGTGCCCACAGCAAGATCTGCACAATTTTTGTGCTTGGGCTGATAAGTGGCAAGTAACATTGCCTGGCACATGAGACAAAACTGACCATCTCCAATGAGAGAATCTAACCATTGTCCCTTGACATTCAATGGTTTTACCAACAGTAAATCTTCCACTATCAAAATCCTGAGAGTTACTATTGACAGAAACTAAACTGGACTGGCCGTATAAATTCTATGGCTGAAAAAGTAGGTCAGAGGCCAGGAGCCTGTGGTGAGTAATTGACCTCCTGACTCCCCAAAACCCATCTATTGAAAAGGCACATGTCAGGAGTGTGATAGAATTCTCCCCACTTGTCTGGGTGAATGCAACTCGAACACCACACAAGAAGCTTGACACAATTGAGAAAAAAGCAGCCTGCTTGACGGAACCTCGTGCATCACCTCCACCATCCTCTCTTTCACTACTGATACTTACTTAATAGTGGCAGTATGTACTATCTACAAGATGCACTGCAGAAATTCAAGGCTTCTTCCAAGCCCATGACCACTTCCAGAAAAGCAAGGGCAGCAGTACAAGGGAACACCACCACATCAAAGCCCCTCACCATCCTGGCTTGGAAACACAGAGGAACCTCCAATTATCCAAATTTCGGATTATCCAAAGAAGATTTCAAGGTCCCACAAAAGTGTTGTATCAAAGAAGTAAGTGTGTTTGATTTACCTGTACTGAAGAACATGTGAAAACGCTGGCAAAAACAAAGATTCAAGCATCAGCGACTGGACTTTTTTTTTAAGGTAAGGGTTGTTACACAGCCTTTTGCAAAAGTAAGTGTTTTACAGCACGGGGTATTCCTGTCACTTTACCAGGCCATTCACTAAAAACAAAATGGCCACGAACGTGAATGCATGCACGAGGCAGTGTTTCTGTCTTTCTATCGTGAGACTGAGTTCCCGGAAACTGACAAATCCTCTTGCGATTGTAGAAGCTGTTCAGGACCTTTGTTTGATGCTGGGATTTGATATACGGTATTAGTGATGCTGAGTCCTTCTCAGTTTAACCTGAAATTTGCAGACTGCAAGGATTGTTTAAATGACACACACACACTCATTAAAATTATAGATTTAAACTAATTCTCTAGTCGAGCACAGCTTTCGATCAGTATGGCTTCCCTTGTTTAAGGTAAAATCAATTATCTGAACGAAATAGTGCCCGCCCATCTCATTCAGATAATCGACGTTCCTCTGTATATTGCAGTTCCTTCACTTGCTGGATCGAAATCTTGGAGCTCTCTTCCTAACAGCATTATAGGTCTACCTACACCGTGGATTGCAGCATTTCTACTGAAGGCATACCACCACCTTCTTGAGGGCAACTAGGGAAGACAATAAATGCTGGCTAAGCCAACAATACCCACATCCCATGAATGATTTTCTTTAGACAAATGTTTCAGTGTTCACTTATCTTTGTTTTTAAAATGGCCGTCTCTCGAAGTTCTAAGTCTGTCTGTCCTCTTTCCCTGTCTCTCTGGGCCATAGACTACACAATACTTGAGATGTTTGGTGCTGAAAATGTGTTGCTGGAAAAGCACAGCAGGTCAGGCAGCATCCAGGGAACAGGAGAATCGACGTTTCGGGCATAAGCCCTTCTTCAGGAATCTTCCTAACAGCATTATAGGTCTACCTACACCAAGTGGATTGCAGCATTTCTACTGAAGGGCTTATGCCCGAAACGTCGATTCTCCTGTTCCCTGGATGCTGCCTGACCTGCTGCGCTTTTCCAGCAACACATTTTCAGCTCTGATCTCCAGCATCTGCAGACCTCACTTTCTCCTTGAGATGTTTGGTGACCTGTGTATTCTTTGTCACGAACAGTATGGGAGAAAGGAGCAATATTCCATCAAAGGTCATTATCTTTTTTTTCCTCAGTATCTTAGCTAGCATCATATTCGAAATGGAGAATATTCTCCAATTTCAGCATAGTCTGGAACTGCGTAGACTCACACACCATTAACTCTATCTACACCCTTTTATTATTTTATAAACTTCCTTCAGGTCACCTCTCAACCTCCTACGCTTCAGTGAAAAAATTCCCAGCATTTCTTTATAATTCAAACCTTCCATACCCAGCAATAGCCTGGTAAATCTCTTCTGAATAACCTCTAGTTTAATAATATCCTTCTTATAACGGGTGACCGGAACTGGACACATTATTCCAGAAGAGGCCTCACCCATGTCCTGTACAATCTCAACATAATGTCCTAACTCATGTACGCAAAGGTCTGAGCAATGAAGGCAAATGTGCTAAATGCCTTTTTAACTACCCTGTCCATATGTGACATAAATTTTAAAGAATTATGTACCTGAAACAGTTACTTTTTTAACTGGTAAGTTTTTTTTTAATCCGGACTGGAAGATTCAAGTCATGAAAATCTTTCAATAAAGTCGGAGTGCAAGAATGTGTGTTTCCTGTAGAACAAGAGTTGCCCCACTGGCATCAACCCTTTTGACCATAGCATATTGCACATCATGCAAAAGCAAATGATTTGCACTACATGATGAAATAAGGCATATTGAAATAAACCACAGCAATATTACAATTGTGGATATATAACTGCAAATAAACAAAAGCCACACATTTCATTTTTGGGAGGGGACATTACTGAAAAAGAATCATTTTCACGTTATGTTGCCAGCAATCAGTTCCAAAAATAAAATGTCAAGAGATCCAGAAGTACATGTGACTAGAAAGGCTATTCTATAATGAAAGAGGGAAGCAAAACTAAGTGTCACCCTAAAAAGAAATCAGCTTCTGCAATGTACTGGTACCATCTGTATGACATTGAAATTAATCGCATTATCTCTAATGCTGCTGAAATGCTTTTCCATCAGTCATGCTTGTCAGTGACTATTTCCCTATTTACTCGCTTAAGAGGTTACACAACAATTCAACCTAGCTTTTCACTTAGGTGAGTGATGATGTGAAACAAGTTTTGAGACTCCCTTGTATGCGTCACCAAATAGCACTGCAGTCCCTCCTATCCACTATACATGATATACGCTGTCCACAGATAAAGGGTGGAGTATGAGCAGTGTGCATATAGATGCTCCAATGACATTATTGATCAGCAAAGCAGTTTTTGTAATTTGTGCATAGAATCCCCTCAGTTAATATTTCTTTCTCACCTGCTGTATTTGTCTTTAACTCAGCAACAGCCACAAACATCTCCTGCATATCCTTTGTTACTGTTGTCCAATTTTGCCCCAGTGAGCACATTGCTGATATCTAGCGCTAGATAGTGATATGACAGAATTATACTCTGCTTTGGAATTAATTTTTTTTTTCCATTTGCTAATTTTAGTGTATTATGATCACAAAGTGGGCAAAATCACCCATTGATTTTGAGAGAATGAAACAACTTCTGGGAGATGGAAAAACTAAATTTCTATGTTGTTGGAATTTATAGAAAAGGATAGTTTTGAATAGCAGTATATCCTGTGAGTTCTCTTTTCTGACCCTTGAGTTTCTACACTTCACAGGTGATTGTCCATGAAGTTCCTGGTCAACTGTTGGAAATTGAGATATTTGATAAAGACCCAGATCAGGACGATTTCCTGGGCAGGTGAGAGCACTAAACATCTGTGTACATGTATGAGTCAGTATTAATGGTCATGCATCTAGGACTGTATGAGCATATGTGCGTTCATTTGGCTTTATATTAATACTTTGTCTCCAAATACCACCTGTCACATCCCTCATTACTTGCCTCTGCAAGTGTACATTTTCATCCTCAAACTGTTTACTGCCCCTGTAATCTAGCACCCCAATCATAAACAACAAATCTGTATCACAACCATGGAATGAATATAATGAAAACTCGGGATAATCTATGCTTCGCAATCAAGTCAGTCTTGCAGATCACCATCCAAGCAATGTCAAACCAAACAGGAATGTAACCTGTTGCGCATTGGGTTGTGCAATTCATGTTTATAAAGCAACATATCATCTATGCTATGGAAGAAATGCTAAATTTAAAATAAAACTTACAGGGGAAATTGATAAAGTATCACAAGATGGAGATACATGTGGCAATGTTTGTGTCCAGTGTTACTGTAACTAAAAATATTGTTGCAATACTCAATATATCAGAAGCAAACTCAACAAGGGTTGCCACTTAACGAGCTCAATATTAGGAAAATTAGCTCCATGAATAATATCAGGTTATGGTATAATAAAGAGTTATTTTGAGCCCTCTTAAAAAGAAACCATTTGACTTGGACACTAAATACTGCTACTTTTAAACTAAATTGAATGAGATTTGGTAAAATCTCAAACGAACACTCGAGCAATAATAAAATAAACAGGTTTTCCATTGCAGTATATCAACAGAAAACATGTAGAAAATAGTAACCTCTCCCTTTGTACTTTTACAGATCACTTCCCCATCATTTATCGTACACTCCTTTGCTTCCCCCCCCTTATTTGATTCTTGTTTTTTGTGAATGTTTAGAGGGGCCTTGATTGTTTCTTGTTCGAACACCAGTGTGCTTGGAATGGGTGTGAGAGGGTGATATGAGTATTTCTTTTGCTTTCAGAATGCAGCTGGACCTTGGGGAAGTAATGAAAAATCAAATAGTGGAAGAGGTAAGGAGTTGCGGAGATGCTGACATAACTGCTGGCCAAAGGGAAGAAGAATAAAAGGGCACTGTCTTCATGAAAAATCTAGACAAAACTAAAGAGTGCAAGTTATTTTTGGTGATGTTATCATATGAATGTATGACAAAATTCTACCATTTTAGAAGTGACCTTAACAAATTTAGAATAAATAGATTAACATCTCCATTAAAACAAAGAAATTTGACCGGAATGCATTAAACAGTCATGGGATGATGTCATTCTGTCATTTCTAGTCATATGCTGTTTGAGGAAGGATTGCATCATTTGTGGCATGTTTATATCACACATTAATTGCGTTTTGGGCTTGTGTTATGATACAACGGTGAACCCCTCTGTTAATTAAACCAAACACCCAGAAAAGCTCACCTTGCCTCATGATGGGCGGCACGGTGGCACAGTGGTCAGCACTGCTGCCTCACAGCGCCAGAGACCCAGGTTCAATTCCTGCCTCAGGCGACTGACTGTGTAGAGTTTGCACATTCTCCCCGTGTCTGCGTGGGTTTCCTCCGGGTACTCCGGTTTCCTCCCACAGTTACAAAGATGCAGGTTGAGTCTGTGATTAAGAAAGCGAATGCAATGTTGTCAATTATCTCCAGAGGGTTGGAATATAAAAGCACTGTTGTGCTACTGAGACTTTATAAAGCTCTGGTTAGGCCCCATTTGGAGTACTGTGTCCAGTTTTGGTCCCCACACCTCAGGAAGGACATACTGGAACTGGAGCGTGTCCAGCGGAGATT
>NC_057752.1:7914622-7928857 GCF_004010195.1 Chiloscyllium plagiosum
CCTCAGGCGACTGACTGTGTGGAGTTTGCACGTTCTCCCTGTGTCTGCGTGGGTTTCCTCCGGGTGCTCCGGTTTCCGTGTGTTATGGTCTTATGTGCAGGCCAGGTGAATTGGCCATGCTAAATTGCCCGTAGTGTTAGGTAAGGGGTAAATGTAGGGGTATGGGTGGGTTGCGCTTCAGCGGGTCGGTGTGGACTTGTTGGGCCGAAGGGCCTGTTTCCACACTGTAATGTAATCTAATCTAATCTAATCTAATGATCTGTGACTAAGAACTCCTAAATTCCATTATTTAAAGAAAATAGCATCAATTTACTTCCTAACTCTAAACGTGAACACTAAATAAAAACTATTCACAGATCTAAACCGTCCTTTCTCTTAACTGCTCACTATCTGCCTCCAACTCTATAACAATGCGCTGTTCCAATAAGACACTTACTAAAATTACATTAACTTAATTTCAAAACCACACAGTCTCTGTCTTCTTCTGTGTCTTCACTATTCTCCCTGGGTCATCTTTTTTTCATTGCATGTTTCACATGAAAAGGTACCTTTTGATAGAGAATGCTTTCTAACTTCTTTGAGAGAAAGATATTAGATGGACAATGAGCTCTCCAGGAGTTTCTCTCTCTACAGCAGTTGCTCTCTGACCAATTTTCAAAATGTCCACATTCTTATAGCCCCAACTTTGGATCGTCTCACTGGTTCGATGTTGACAAAACAATAAATTCAAACTTGATTGGGTTTTTATCCTGGGGCATAATTTAAACTAGTAGAATGTGAGGACTGCAGATGCTGGAGATCAGAGTCAAGATTGTAGTGCTGGAAAAGCACAGCAGGTCAGGCAGCATCCGAGGAGCAGGAGAATCGACGTTTTGGGCATAAACCCTTAATCAGGAGTCATAGAGATGTACAGCACGGAAACAGACACTTCGGTCCAACTCGTCCATGCCGACCAGATATCCCAATTCAATCTAGTCCCATCTGCCAGCACTCAGCCCATATCCCTCTAAACCCTTCCTATTCATATACCCATCCAGATGCCTCTTAAATGTTGCAATTGTACCAGCCTCCACCACATTCTCTGGCAGCCCATTCCACATGCGCACCACCCTCTGCATGAAAAAGTTGCCCCTTAGGTCTCTTTTATATCTTTCCCCTCTCACCCTAAACCTATGCCCTCTAGTTCTGGACTCCCCCACCCCAGGGAAAAGACCTTGTCTATTTACCCTATCCATGCCTCTCATGATTTTATAAACCTCTATAAGGTCACCCCTCAGCCTCGAACGCTCCAGGGAAAACAGCCCCAGCCTATTCAACCTCTCCCTATAGCTCAAATCCTCCAATCCTGGCAACATCCTTGCCAATCTTTTCTGAACCCTTTCAGGTTTCACAACCTCCTTCCGATAGGAAGGAGACCAGAATTGCACGCAATATTCCAAAAGTTGCCAAATCAATGTCCTGTACAGCCGCAACATAACCTCTCAACTCTTGTACTCAATACTCTGACCAATAAAGGAAAGCATGCCAAATGCCTTCTTCACTTTCCTATCTACCTGTGACTCCACTTTCAAGGAGCTATGGACCTGAACTCCAAGGTCTCTTTGTTCAGCAACACTTCCTAGGACCTTACCATTAAGTGTATAAGTCCTAAGAGATTAGGTGAGTGGGCAAAGATGTGGGAAAGGGATAATGTGGGAAAAATTGAAATTGTCCATTTTGTCAAGAATAATAAAAAGGAAACATTATCTAAATGATGAGAAATTGCCGAGAGATCTGGATGTACTAATGCACTGATTGCAAAAGGTCAGTATGTAGGAACAAGTAATTAGGAAAGATAACAATGTTATCACTTATTGTGAGGTGAATTGAATGCAAAAGTAAAGAGATGATGCTTTAGTTATACACGGCACTGATTAGATCACATCTACAGTACTATGCAAAGAGTATTGGTCACTGTAATTTCAGAAAGGATGCAAATGCTTTGGAGGCATTTCAGAGAAGGTTTACCAGACTGATCCCTGGAATGGAAGGGTTGTGTTAGGAGGAAATGTTGGACAGGTTAAGCATGTATCCACTGCAATTTAAAACAGTAAAAGAAAACCTGATTAATCCTGAGGGATCTTAACAAATTAAATATAGAGAGGATGATTCCTCTTATGAGAGAAACTAGAACTAGGGTTTAAAATTCAGGGGTCACCCGTTTAAACAGTGCCATGCATCTTTGGAAATGTCTCTTTGAAAAGGTGGTGGAAGCTGAGTCCTTCAATAGTTTTAAGGTAGAAGTAGATAGATTCTTGTTAAATGAGAGGTTGAAAGTTATCTGGGTAAGTGGGAATGTAGATTTGAGGTTACAGCCATAATCTTGAGGGACTAAATGACCTGCTCGAACTCTTTGCTTGTAATTTACACCAAAGAAATGTGCTTTTGCCCTGAGATGAATGCTTTTGCTTGGAAATTGCTTTTAATTTAGAAGGAAACTTTTGTGGGGCAAAAACAGCAGTTCGACCAGTTGAAGCAAATGGTGTGGTTCTGTCTGTTAAGACCCCATTCAGGGCAGTTAAATCCAAATTAAAGCCTCTTTATTTTGCCCCACTGATGTTGTTCAGCCATGAGAAGAATATTTAGGCTGAGAACTTCTTAAAAAGTTAATGATGACAAAACATTTCCAGGCATTAGGTCTCTGTCACTCATTTTTTCCAATTCCTCTGGCTCCATGCTTGCTGGTTAAGCCTATTGCTGACAAAGTCTCAAGCTCTTGCTAAACTTCTCGACCTCTCTTTTCTCCTTTCAGACCCCCCCTGAAATCCAGTTCTTTGATCAAGGCTTTGGTGACACGAACTTAGGAAAGCTAGAAGGGGGCATGAGAAAACTTTGGCGGGTAGGATTGAGGAAAACCCCAAGGCATTCTACATTTATGTGAGGAACAAGAGGATGGCCAGAGTGAAGGTTGGGCTGATCAGGGATAGTGGAGGGAACTTGTGCCTGGAGTCGGAGGAGGTAGAGGAAGTCCTTAATGAATACTTTGCTTCAGTTTTTACTACTGAGAGGGACCATGCTCGATATATGCACAAACAGGTTGATGTTAGGAAGGAGGAAGAAGGAAAATTTTGAAAATCCCCTGAGCCAGACGGGATATATCCTAGTTACTACAGGAAGTGAGGGAAGAGATTGCTGCGCATTTGGCAATGATTTTTGCATCCTTACTGTCCACTGGAGTAGTCCCAAATGATTGGAAGGTGGCAAGTGTTATTCCCTTTATCAAGAAAGGGAATAAGAATAATCCTGGGAATTACAGATCAGTCAGTCATACGGCAGTGGTAGGCAAATTATGGCAGAGGATTCTGAGAGACCGGATTTATGATTATTTGGAAAACCATAGTTTGATTAGAGATAGTCAGCATGGCTTTGTGAGGGGCAGGTCATACCTCACAAGCCTTACTGAATTCTTTGAGGATGTGACAAAACACATTGATGAAGGTAAAGTAGTGCATGTGATATATATGGATAAGGCGTTTGATAAGGTTCCCCATGGTAGGCTCATTCAGAAAGTAAGGAGGCATGGGATACAGGGAAATTTGGCTGTCTGGATACAGAATTGGCTGGCCCATAGAAGACAGAGGGTGACGGTAGATGGAAAGTATTCAGCCTGGAGCTTGGTGACCAGTGGTGTTCCACAGGGACATGTTCTGGGACCTCCTGCTTTTTGTGATTTTTGTAAATGACTTGGATGAGGAAGTGGAAGGGTGAGTTAGTAAATTTGCCAATGACACAAAAGTTGGTGGAGTTGTGGATAGTGTGGAGGGCTGTTGTAGGTTGGAACGGGACATTGACAGGATGCAGAGCTGGGCTGATAAGTGGCAGCTGGAGTTCAACCTGGAAAAGTGTGAAGTCATTCACTTTGGAAGGTCAAATATGAATGTAGATCACAGGGTTAAAGGCAGGATTCCTGCCAGTGTGGAGGAACAGAGGGATCTTGGGGTCCATATCTATAGATCCCTCAAAGTTGCCACCCAAGTTGTTAAGAAGGCGTATGGTGTATTGGCTTTCATTAGTAGGGGTATTGAGTTTAAGAGCTGTGAGGTTATGTTACAGTTCTATAAAGCCCTGGTTAGACCACAATTGGAATATTGTGTTCAGTTCTGGTCACCTCATTATAGGAAGAATATAGAAGTTTTAGAGAGGGTGCAGAGGAGATTTACCAGGATTCTGCCTGTACTGGAGGGCATGTCTCATGAAGAAAGGTTGAGTGAGTTAGGGGTTTTCTCATTGGAGCGAAAAAGGGTGAGAGGTGACTTGATAGAGGTGTACAAGATGATGAGAGGCATCGATAGAGTGGATAGCCAGAGACATTTTCCTAAGGCAGAAATGGCTGTCACAAGGGGGCATAATTTTAAGGTGATTGGAGGAAGGTTTAGGGTGATGTCAGAGTTTGGTTCTTTACACAGAGAGTGGTGGGTGAGTGGAATGCACTGCCAGCAGTAGTAGTAGAGTCAGATGCATTAGGGTCATTTAAGCGAATCTTGGGTAAGCACATGGATGATAGTAAAATGAAGGGATTGTAGGTCAGTCTGATCTTAGAGATGGATAAAAGGTCGGCACAACATCGAGGGCTGAAGGGCCTGTACTATGCTGTACTGTTCTATGTTCTGTCTACTAATATCTCCTTATGTGATTTGGTTTAATACTCCTGTGAAGTGCCTTGGGAGGTTTTACTGGAAGACATTATGTTAATACAAATTGTTTTTATCTCTGTAAGACTTTCAACAATGCAGATTGGGAACAGCTGTGAGGAGATTCATATTAAATTATTAAAGATGCGGTTACATTTAGACCTGATATGTGTGAACTATTTTGTTGTTCCTATTTGGCATTATTTCACTTTGTGGCCTGTCTTGTGATATTTGCCCTATGCCTGACCCTAATATTCTCTCTATGTGCAGTGGTTCACTCTGAAAGATGTTGAGAGAGGGAAAATTCGTCTGAAACTGGAGTGGCTGTCCCTGTACTCTGACCCAACGAAACTGGAACAGGTAATTCCAAAGATTAAAGCTTCCATTTGAGAAGCTCATCACTCACTTTTGAAATCACACCTTGGCTTACCATTCCTTTGAAGTTATGCATGATTTTCAACATATAGTCAACTCAAAATTCAAATTACTAGATTGAAATATTAGCTCAAAAAATAACTTTGAAATTATCAAGTGTATACACTAAAAGCATAACTAGCATCACCCTTGAGATGATCGTGTAACTCAGTGTTGCCTTGCCTTTGAGATGATATTTAACTTTAATATTATCTTCACAAACAGTATCGGTATCACAACTATAATTATTATGGTGCAGAAGGAAGTGATTGGCCCATTGTGCCTGTACTGATTGTATTATCGAGTCCAGCTCTACGCCCTAGTGCCAATGACCTTTTTTTTCCTATATCTCTGCAAACCATTGCTCTCCAAAAAAATTATCCAATGCCCTCTTGAATGTCTCAGTTGAACTTGCCTTCAGCGTGTTGCAGGCAACGCATTCCATACCCTAACAACTTGAGTGAAAAAAGGTTTTGCACATCACTTTGAATACTGTGTGGTTATAACTGGAATATCACCAGTTAATCATTGACTGCAAATAATAGGAGATTTATGTTCTATTCAATGTTATATGTAAAATTATGGATGGTGAGAATGAATGAGCCCTGTAATTTATTCATAAACTTCGGTGATGTCCTAAGAGATCATAGATGAAACTGAGATTTAAAAAAAAAATTTTTCCTCCTCCTTTCTTGAAGGCTCGAATGCCTTGCCCAAGTGTCAGTTCCTTACATGAATGCCATCACACTATTCCACTGTAGAATACATCAATACCAAGTGTCCTCATTTGACCTCCCCACACACACTTTCCCGCATGGATCACTGAATAGCAAGCAGGAGCAAAGACCCTAGTTTATTCTCTACTTCCTACTTCTGGAAGGCATGGGGAAAATGTAGCACCCCAGACCACTATCCATGCTGAGATTAGCTAACTCAGCTCTGATCAAGGATTGAAGGTGGGACCTTGATCTATAAAGATCAGTTGGATACTACTTTTACCAGCTAAATCATCAGAGAGCACTTACTGTAGTTTTAAATGCCACCTGAGTTCTAACATAAATACAGCTTATGTCATTTTTCGAAACATATACCATACTTGCAATACAATTAAAGACTGCACTACAACCTGAGCTTCCACTTAACAGTTCCTGCAGAGTGGAGGAGAGCAAATAAGATAGCGAGTCGTTATGAGGTCAGAATGTCACAGCTCCAGCTTACTGCAGGTTCTGGTGGAGGGCTCGGGAAGAAACTATCCTTTCATGGTTATAACATATTAAAAATACTGGATAGGCAAAGACCAGCTGGTTCACCTATTCCTTCCCATCATAGTTGTAACTTGTGAACTTGTGGTTCATGATTAAGACATTTCCTATCCATTAAGTCCATAGAATCTCATAGGAAAGGTAAAACAAAAACAAGACCAATCAGGGTCAAAAAAAAAATCTGGGACATTCCTCTTTTACCTTCTTGGGCAATTAAAGCTAGTCCAGGAGACCATGTTGAACCTGGCTTGTATTATTTGGAGCCTGTCCCCTGTATGACATGATCTACACTGCAAGTCAGTAACTTGGTAAGTGTGTGGTCAGTGACACATGCAAGAAGAAGATATCAAAGGACTACATCCCCTCAAAATTGTGGTCTACAAAATATACTAATTGTTTGTTATCTATAGGCACTGATGGTTAATAACTCCATCACTGTGCAGAACAGTGAGGAACCCTCTGCTGCTATCATGGTTGTCTACGTGGACCAAGCACAGGATCTCCCGGTATGTATAATTGTCACAGAATGTAGATCTCCAATCAGCAATAGATCCCATTTCACAGCTGTAGCTGAATTGTGAGAATATAACACCAACAGTGTCTTTCAACCTCAATCCTTCTGTTTGACTGTAATGCTGAATGTTGAATTTGGTAGGGGTATACTCATACTGCTTCAACCTGACAAAATTGGCATCTGTCCAGCGAGACACTCTTGGTGTTCAGCTTACTCTGTTGTATGGTTCACCAATGGTATGACTTCAAAAGGGTGATCAAAGGAAGTTTGAATAAATCCCCACTCTGCTTACAACTTCTATTTTATCTGTGATTTCAGCGGTTCCCTAGAAGTTGGTATTGGGATCATGTGCTTTTCCTGATTATATGCTATCAGGTGTCAGAGGACTGGAAATGCTACACTCTAGTCCCCAAAAGATATAAGCCCAGCAACTACAGACCAATCAGTTTAACTTGAGTGATGACAAAGCTTCTATAAGAATATTTCTGGACAAAATTAAAAGTCACATGAATAAATGCAGTTCAATTAAAGAAAGCCAGAAAAGATTTTTGAACAAAAAATCATGTTTAACTAATTTGATGGAGGTAACTTTGACCAGGTAATAGAAGGTTAACAAGTGCAATCCTGTTGATGTGGTGGACATGGACTTTCAAAAAGTATTTGATACAGTGCCACATAACAGACTTGGGAGCAAAGTTACAACTCTGAATAAAACAGACAATAGCAACATGTATTCAAAACTGACCGAGTGACAAGAAACAGTAGTGGTAATGGATGTTTTAGAGGAAGGTTTAGAGTGAAGTTTCCCGAGGGTCATTGTTGGGACCCTTGCTCCTGATAATGACCAAGACATTCATGAACAGGGCACAATTTCAAAGTTTGTAGATGATATGAAAAGTGGAAGCTTTTGAACAGTGAGGAAAACTTTAAAAGGATTTCAAGACAAGGGGGCATATTTTTAAGGTGAGGGGAGAAAGTGGGACCCTTGCTCCTGATAATGACCAAGACATTCATGAACAGGGCACAATTTCAAAGTTTGTAGATGATATGAAAAGTGGAAGCTTTATGAACAGTGAGGAAAACTTTAAAAAGATTTCAAGATGAGGGGACACATTTTTAAGGTGGGGGAGAAAGATTTAACACGGACTTGAGGGGCAAATTCTTTACACAAACGATGTATGTGGAATGAACTTCCTGAGGAAGTGGTGAATGTGGGTACAATTACAACATTTAAAAGACATTGAATAAGTAAATGAATAGGAAAGGTTTGGAGAGACATGGGCCAGGAGCAGGCAGGTGGGACTAGTTTAGTTTGGGATTATGTTTGTCATGGACTGGTTGGACCGAAGTGTCTGTTTCTGTGCTGTATGACTCTATGACATCGATGATATGGACAAGTTGGTGGAATTGGCAGACAAATGGCAAATGTAGTGTAGTGGAGAGAAATGTGGAATTATTCATTTTAGAGTCGTAATGTTTTACAACAAAGAAAGAGGCTCTTCAGCCCATCGTGTCCATGCCAGTCATCAAGCATCTAATTCTATTTTCCAGCACTTGGCTCGAAGCCTTGTATGCTATAGTATTTCAAGGGTTAGTCTAAATAGCTCTTAAATGTTGTGATGATTCTTGCTTCTTGATCATTTCTTCCTAGTCATTTACCACACCACCAATGTTTGTGTGATCTATATATTTACTTATCAAATCTACTATGTTTGTATTCAGATCATTAATGTATATAACAAACAGCATGGGACCCACCACTGAACCCAGTGGTACAACACTGAACTCAAGATTCCAGTCACAAAAACAACCTTTGACCATCACCCTCTACCTCCTGCCACTAAGACAGTTTGGATCCAATCTGTGAAGGTTTTCTGGATCCCATGTGCTCTTACTTTCTCGACAAATCTCCCATGTGACACCTTGTCAAATCCTTACCGTAAGTCCATGCAGACTACATCAACTGAATTATCCTCATCTACACACCCAGTCATCCTTCAAAACTAAATCAAGCCTGTCAAACAATATTTCCCCCCGACAAAGTCATGCTGACTATCCTTGATTAATCTCTGCCTCTCCAAATGGAGGTTAATTCTGTCCCCAATTTTTTTCCAATAGTTTCCCTTCCCTTCACTGGCCTGTAATTTACCAGTTTATTCCTATTACCCTTCATGAATAATGGTACTTCATCAGCTGTCCTCCAGCCCTCTGGCACCTCTCCTATGGCCAGAGAGGATTTGACCCTGCAAGGGACCTTGCAATCTACTCCCCCACCTCCCACAACTGTCTGGAAAGATCTCATCTGGGCCTCAAGAATTTTCCAATTTTAAGCTTGATAAAGCCACTAATATCTCCTCCCTCTCTCAATTGTAGTTTGTATAAGTATTTCATTGACCTTCCTCCTCCCTGATTTCCATACCTACATCCTCCTCCTCTATAGTGAAGATAGAAACAAAGTACTCATTTAAAACCTCATCTGCCTCGTTCAGCTGCAGACAGAAATTGCCATTTTCGTCCCTAATGAGCCCTACTCTTTCCCTAATTGCCTATAACTCTTGCCATGTTTTATTTCAAAATGTCTTTGAATTTTCTTTTATTTTACCTGCCCAGGTTTTCTCACGTCACCTCTTCACTTTCCTAATTTCATTTTTAAGCAACTCCATTCACTTCCTACAAACCTCCAGAGTTTCTGGTGTTATGAGCCTTCTGGATCTACCATAAGCTTCCCTTTTGTTCCTTATCCAATCCTTTAGATTCCTTGACATCCAGGGTTTTCTGGGTCTGTTGATGTGGGAGATTTTAAAAAAGCTTTAATTCAAGTGTCTCCATCTACCATGGGTTCTGGATTATTAGTTTAGGAATGCCATGGTTTTCCTGGAAATTTGTCAACATAACTATCCTCTCTTTCTATAATTGGTTGTAGGTTCATAGTATACTCCCAACAACATTATTGCTCCCATTTTGCTTTTAGATTCTACCCATATCGCCTCTATTCAGGGACCCTCTAGGATAACATCTTTCTTTATTGCCATAATGGATTTCTTGATCAATATTGTAACACCACTTCTTCCTTTACTCACTCCCTGTTTCATGTCAAGATTATATCCTTTTGAATGTTGAGCTACCAGTCCTGTCCCTCCCTCAACCATGTATCCTCATGTTAATCAGCACCATCAGCCCATATACACTGCTGCCTCACAGCGCCAAGGACCTGGGTTCAATTCCATCCTTAAGTGACTGTCTGTGTGGAGTGTGCACATTCTCCCTGTGTCTGCGTGGGTTTCCTCTGGTTTCCTCCCACAGTCCAAAGATGTATAAGTTAGGTAGATTGACCACGGGAAATGCAGGGTTACAGGGGTAGGGTGGGTGGGTCTGGGTGTGACGCTCTTTGGAGGGTCTGTGTGGAATTGATGGACTGAATGTCCTTCTTCCACACTTTAGAAATTCTATGATCAACCCGTATACCTTATTGACAAGACCCCTTGCATTAAAACAATGGCATGCAGCCTTGCCATGCTCCCTTGTGCCCTAATTTGGTGTTACATACTTTGACTCCCGTACTGACTTGTCTTCTCTCCTATATTTGTCTGTGCATCACCCGCTATTGTACTTCCACTCCATATTCCATTGCCCTGTCAAATTAGTTTAAACCCCGAACAAAACACAAACAACACTAGCAAGGATGTTGGTCCTGTTTCAGCTCAGGTGCAACTCAGCGGGCTTGAAAAGATCCCATCTTCCCTAGAAATGGATTCAATGATCCAGGAATCTAAAGCCCTCTCTCCTGCACCAACAATTCTTGTATAAGACACCAGTTAGACTAGTTCTTGTGTACAGTTCTGGATGCCACATTTTACAGAGGACAAGAAGGCTTTTAAGGAAGTGCAGAACTAGTGTACAAGAATGGTTCCAGAGATGAGGAACTTTTGTTATGAAGGAAGGTCAGACAGTAGGGCTGTTTTCCCTTGAGAAGAGAACATTGAGACAAGATCTGATAGTGGTGCTCAAAATCATTAGGAGGCTGGACAGACTAAATAGAGAGAAACTATTCCCAGTTCTAGAAAGGGCATAGATTTAAGCTAATTGGCAGAAGCAAACTGGAGTTGGATTCAACTGTGACTTTCAAAAGAGACAAATTATTATCTGAAAACAACAAATGTGCCGTGCTGCACAGAAAATGAGCGATTCACCTAGTACGGTATAGTGAGCTCATAGTTACTTGTTGGGCGAAATAGCAGCCTTCTGCTCTGTAACAACTCTATGATAATAACATGATGTGGAGCTGTCAGTGTTGGACTGGGAGTGGACAACGTCAGAAGTCACACAACAGGTTATAGTCCAACAGGTTTATTCAAAGTCACAAGCTTTCAAAGCGTAGCCCCTTCATCAGGTGAAGTGAAGAAAAGCACATAGGCACAGGATTTATAGGCAGAGAGATCAAAAGATCATACAAACGGTGTGAGTGGAGTGTCAATAGGTTGGATAATAAGTCTCTGCAGGTGATCAGAAGTATCAGATAGTGTTAGTAAAGTGCCAACAGCTGAATAGTAAGTGAAGGGGATGACCTATAACCCAATTAATTGAGGCAGCAGATAATTACAAATAATTAAAAATAAGATGGTGCTGGAGACAAACCAAACAGCTGGAATAACATGATAGGTATAAGAGAGGCATGTCTATTGACATTAGTGGTCTGGTAAATGGCAAAGAAGAAACCACATAGACTACAGGATGATTTCGATGGGCTGAACAGTAGCAGATGAACAGTGAATCCTGAACAGTGGGAAGTGGTGCATTTTGGTCGCGATAACAAGGCAAGGGAGTACCCAATGAATAGTAGAACACGAGAAAGTACAGAGGATTAGAGTGACCTTTGTGTTCATGTCCATAGATCCTTGAGGCAACAAGATAAGTAGATAAGGTGGCATATTGGATACTTATCCTTGAGTCGAAGCACTGAATACAAGAACAGAGAGATCATGATGGATCTGTCTAAGACATTAGTTAGGTCACAGCTGGAGTACACGTGCAGTTCTGGTTGCCACACCATCATAAGGTTGTGATTGCACTGGAGACGTTGCAGAGGGGAGTCATCAGGATGTTGCCTGGACTGGAATGATTCAGCTATGAAGAGAGAGACTAGATAGGTTGCAATTGTTTTCCTTAAAGCAGAAAGGGCTAAGTGGAGGCCTGATTGAGGTGTACAAAATTATAAGGGGCACAGATATGGTGAAACATTTTCCCTTAGTGGAGAGGTCAATAACCAGGATGCATAGATTTAAGGCAAGGGGAAAATTTAGAGGGGATTTAAGGAAGATTCTTTCAATCCAAATGGTAGTGCGTATTTGGGACTCTGAGATGGTGGAAGAGACAAGAATCATCACAACATTTAAGAGCTATTTAGATTAACCCTTGAAATACTATAGCATACAAGGCTTCGAGCCAAGTGCTGGAAAATAGAATTAGATGCTTGATGACTGGCATGGACACGATGGGCTGAAGAGCCTCTTTCTTTGTTGTAAAACATTACGACTCTAAAATGAATAATTCCACATTTCACTCCACTACACTTCATTTACCATTTGTCTGCCAATTCCACCAACTTGTCCATATCATCGATGTCATAGAGTCATACAGCACAGAAACAGACACTTCGGTCCAACCAGTCCATGACAAACATAATCCCAAACTAAACTAGTCCCACCTGCCTGCTCCTGGCCCATGTCTCTCCAAACCTTTCCTATTCATTTACTTATTCAATGTCTTTTAAATGTTGTAATTGTACCCACATTCACCACTTCCTCAGGAAGTTCATTCCACATACATCGTTTGTGTAAAGAATTTGCCCCTCAAGTCCGTGTTAAATCTTTCTCCCCCACCTTAAAAATATGCCCCCTTGTCTTGAAATCCTTTTAAAGTTTTCCTCACTGTTCAAAAGCTTCCACTTTTCATATCATCTACAAACTTTGAAATTGTGCCCTGTTCATGAATGTCTTGGTCATTATCAGGAGCAAGGGTCCCAACAATGACCCTCGGGAAACTTCACTCTAAACCTTCCTCTAAAACATCCATTACCACTACTGTTTCTTGTCACTCGGTCAGTTTTGAATACATGTTGCTATTGTCTGTTTTATTCAGAGTTGTAACTTTGCTCCCAAGTCTGTTATGTGGCACTGTATCAAATACTTTTTGAAAGTCCATGTCCACCACATAAACAGGATTGCACTTGTTAACCTTCTATTACCTGGTCAAAGTTACCTCCATCAAATTAGTTAAACATGATTTTTTGTTCAAAAATCTTTTCTGGCTTTCTTTAATTAACCTGCATTTGTTCATGTGACTTTTAATTTTGTCCAGAATTATTCTTGTAGAAGCTTTGCCACCACTCAAGTTAAACTGACTGGCCTGTAGTCGCTGGGCTTATCATATTTTTTTTGGGACAAGAGTGTTGCATTTCCAGTACTCCTCCATGTTGAATACAACTGGAAAGCACTGTGTGGCAGGTGCACTGAATGTACTCTTGGTAGGGGACTTCAATGTCCATCAAGAGTTGCTCAGCAGCAGGCACCACAAATGACTGAGCTGATCGAGCCTTAAAGGACATAGCTACTAGATTGGGTCAGCAACAGATGGTGAGGGAATCAACAAAGAGTAAGGACATCACCTCTTGCTCACCTGTCTACTTGTCACAACTGCAACATGTCCATGACAGTATTGGGAAGACGGACCCTCCCGTGCAGATTGACCACCGTGTAGTTCTTATAGTGACAGAGTTCTGGAAAAGAGTCATATTGGATTCAAAACTTTTAATTCTTTCTCTCATCAGATGCTGCCAAATCTGCTGAGTTTCTCCAGCACTTTGTGTTTGTTGCTGCTTCCACTGTTTGGTATGCATGCAATACTCTAGGCTAAGTGACCTTACAATCAATAGATCAGACCAAAGCTCTGCAGTCCTGTCACAGCCAGTTGAGCATGTTCATAGACAATTAAACACCTCCCTGGAGGAACAGGCTCCACAAATGTCCTCATCCTCCACAATGGAGGAGGCCAGCACACAAGTGAAAAAGGTAGGGTTCAAATATTTGCATCCAGCTTCAGAGGACTCCAGCATCACAGTGTTCAGACAGTTTGATCCCCTGCATGTGTCATCAAGGAATAGCTGAAAGCTGAACCCTGCAAATCTACAGCGTTGAAAATATTCTGATATAATACTAAAGGAATTCTGTGCTCCAGAAGTACTGTGCCCATCGCCAATCTCTTCCAGTAGAGCTACAATAGCATGTACCTGACAATGTAGGTAAATTAAAAGGTAGGGAGGAGGGACTTGGGGGAGGGGCGTTGGAAATGCAATAGGTGGAAGGAGGTCAAGGTGAGG
>NC_057752.1:7928886-7955043 GCF_004010195.1 Chiloscyllium plagiosum
TGACCTCTCCGCCCCCACCCCACTCCGGCCTATCACCCTCACCTTGGCCTCCTTCCACCTATTGCATTTCCAACGCCCCTCCTCCCTACCTTTTATCTTAGCCTGCTGGGCACACTTTCCTCATTCCTGAAGAAGGGCTTATGCCCGAAACGTCAATTCTCCTGTTCCTTGGATGCTGCCTGACCTGCTGTGCTTTTCCAGCAACACATTTTCAGCTCTGATCTCCAGCATCTGCAGTCCTCACTTTCTCCTCAATGTAGGTAAATTGCCCATCGGTGTCCTGTAACAAGTCAGGACAAATCCAATCCATCCAATTACGGTCCCTTAATTCTATTCTCAATAACCAGCGAAGTGTTTGAAAGGACTGTGAACAGTGCTGTCAAGTGGCAATTGCAAAGGAATAATTTGCTCGCTGAGACTCTGTTTGGGTTCTGCCAGGACTGCTCACCTCCACACCTCAATAGCATTTGTCCAAAAATGGACAAAAGAGCTGAATTCCATAAATAAGCTGAGAGTGAGTGCCCTTGACATCAAGGCTGCATTTAACTGTGTGCTATCAAGGAGCCAAAGTTAAACTGGAATCAGTCGGGATTGGGGAAATCTTTCCACTGGTTCAAGTCAAATCTGGAACATTGGAGATAGTTATGGTTGATGGAGGTCAATCATCTTAGCTCCAGGACATCTCTGCAAGAGTTTCTCAGAGTAGTGCTCCAGACCCAACCATCTTCAGCTGCTTCATCAGTAACCTTTCCTGTAAAAAGGTCAGAGTGGGGATGTTCATCAATGATTTGCACAATGTTCTGCACCATATGTGACTCTTCAGATCCTGAAGCGATCTATGCCCAAATGTCGCAAAACCTTGACAATGTCTGGTCAAGTTGTGGATGTGGCTAATGGCCCATTTATATTGTCCTCATCATCAGGGGAGGTCAAAATTGCTCAGAGGAAGCCTCAGAAATTATAACCTCATAGTTGCATTCCTAAACTCAAAAAATGAATTTTAAAAGTATGTCAACCCACCTCCTTGGTCCTTTCTAGACTTCAATCTGCTACCTAGCTAGGTCATCATCAGACCTGATATACAACCACTGAAAAAGCTGGTTTGAGTATGTATCCTCAGAAACTGGTGAAATTCATGGTAGTTCGAGTGGAATTTTAATTTCCTACCTTCTTGGTTTCCGTTCCTTCTATATTTCTGTCTGCTAATTATTTCTCTTTCGTGTCTCTCCTTTCTCATTCTTCCTCTTCCTCAGTTCTTGTATTTCCTGCTCCAGGAGTTGCTGTTTCATTATCTCTTCTTTTTATCCACAGCTAAAGCAAGGATCCAGGGAACCAAATGCACTGGTACAGGTCTCATTATTGGACAAAACCTTCGAAAGCAGGGTATGGATAAACACTACCAGGTCCATTGTTTAAAGTCAATAGAGTGCAGTGTAATTTTGAGTAAGGAAGAATTGCCACCATGTTCTCCATGATGGCCCTTTGCACAGCCCCATCATTGTCATTAGTTCCACATGCAGAATTTGCTCTCCTTCAGATTTTCTGCTTCTCTCATTCACATACTATTCAGTGTGGCGTACAGTCCATGGAGACTTACAGTAAAATACTGAAGTTTGTACGTAACTATCAGAATTAACTAAACATGATCTCCTTAGTGTTATTTTGGCTTCACATGTAATATTTTTTGCGCATTTGAGTTTAAATGACTTTGGATACCAGAATTTCTTTTAAGAGGATTAAAAAGTCACATTGGAACATTTTTTAACAATGCATTTCTTGGAAACCACATTGTTCTGGATAATTGCTGATTTTGGTTGCTTGAACTCACGCAAATAAAATACCTGACTGCTTTTCTAACTATTTTATGTCTGTGAATAGTGTTTTACAAGCTTAGATACTTCTTTTTGGATTTTCAGTTGTGGGGAAGCCTTTTAAAAATAAACACCCCATCCAGCTGATGTCTGCAGTTTCTGAAGCACATTTGTGCTAAACATATTGTGAAAGCGGATTGTGATCTTGAACAGAGACCAAAAGACATTGTGTTTCCTGAGCAAGCCGTATCTACCAATTTCGCAGAAACATCAGCCTATGTTTGGTGATAACTGTCTACACGTGGCACAATGCCAGACCAACAGGTGTAACCCAGAACTCTGTGGGAAGCTAGGCAAGTGATTGCTGGGCCCCTTGCTGAGATATTTTATTGATAGTCACAAGTGAGATGCCAGAAGACTGGAGGGTGGCTAACGTGGTGCCACTATTTAAGAAATGTGGTAAGGAATAGCCAAGGAACTGTAGACCGGTGAGCCTGACATCAGTGGTGGGCAAGTTGTTGGAGGGAATCCTGAGGGACAGGATGTACATGTATTTGGAAAGGCAAGGACTGATTCAGGATAGTCAGCATGGCTTTGTGTGTCAGAGGTCATGTCCCACAAACTTGATTAAGTTTTTTTGAAGAAGTAACAAAGAGGATTGATGAGGGCAGAGCAGTGGATGTAATCTATATGTACTTCAGTAAGGTGTACGACAAGGTTCCCCATGGGAAACTGATTAGCAAGGTTAGATCTCATGGAATACAGGGAGAACTAGCCACTTGATACAGAACTGGCTTGAAGGTAGAAGACAGAGGGTGGTGGTGGAGTGTTGTTTTTCAGACTGGAGACCTGTGACCAGTGGAGTGCCACAAGGATCGGTGCTGGGTCCACTACTTTTCATCATTTATATAAATGTTTTGGGTGCGAACATAGGAGGTACAGTTAGTAAGTTTGCAGATGACACCAAAATTGGAGGTGTAGTGGACAGAGAAGAAGGTTACATCAGAGTACAACAGGATCTTGATCAGATGGGCCAATGGGCTGAGGAGTGGCAGATAGTTTAATTTAGATAAATGTGAGGTGCTGTATTTTGGGACAGCAAATCAGAACAGAACTTATACACTTAATGGTAAGGCCCTGTGGAGTTTTGCTGAATAAAGATACCTTGGAGTGCAGGTTCATATTTCCTTGAAAGTGGAGTCGCAGGTTAATAGGATAGTGAAGATGGCATTTGGTATGCTTTCCTTTATTGGTCAGAGCATTGGAGCTGGGAGTTCATGTTGCAGCTGTACAGGACATTGGTTAGGCCATTTTTGGAATATTGTGTGCAATTCTAGGCTCCTTCATAATGGAAGGATGTTATGAAACTTGAAAGGGTTCAGAAAAGATTTAGATTAGATTACATTACAGTGTGGAAACAGGCCCTTCGGCCCAACAAGTCCACACCGACCCGCCGAAGCGAAACCCACCCATACCCCTACATTTACCCCTTACCTAACACTACGGGCAATTTAGCATGGCCAATTCACCTGACCCTGCACATCTTTTGGACTGTGGGAGGAAACCGGAGCACCCGGAGGAAACCCACGCAGACACGGGGAGAACGTGCAAACTCCACACAGTCAGTCGCCTGAGGCGGGAATTGAACCCGGGTCTCAGGCGCTGTGAGGCAGCAGTGCTAACCACTGTGCCACCGTGCCGCCCACTAAGGCGGCACGGTGGCACAAGGATGTTGCCAGGGTTGGAGGATTTCAGCTATAGAGAGAGGCTGAATAGGCTGGGGCTGTTTTCCCTGGAGCATCGAAGGCTGAGGTGTGACGTTATTGAGGTTTATAAAATCATTAGGGGCATGGACAGGATAAATAGACAAAGTCTCTTCCCTGGGGTGGGGGAGTCCAGAATTCGAGGGCATACGTTTAGGGTGAGAGGGGAAAGGTATAAAAGGGACCTAAGGGGCAATGCTTTCACACAGAGGGTAGTGTGTATCTGGAATGAGCTGCCAGAGGAAGTGGTGGAGGCTGATACAATTACAGCATTTAAAAGACATCTGGATGGTTATATGAATAGGAAGGGTTCAGAGGGATATGGGCCAGGTGCAGGCAAATGGGACTAGATTAGGTTAGGATATCTGGTTGGTATGGACAAGTTGGACCGAAGGGTCTGTTTCCGTGCTGTACTTCTCTATGACTCTGCGACTCTTTGTCACACTATCCTTTTTGCTTCATGAACTAAGACTTATTGGCCAAGTGTTTCTCCCAAACAATTTTCCCTTTTGTGTGTGTGTGCGTGAGTGAAAGAGATATATATAGAGAGAGTGTGTGTGCATGTGCGCGTGCGTGCACAGGTGGGTGTTGAGTTATTTACAGGGGTAAACATTTATATTTTCATATTACAAACTGAATATGTTAGCCAGTTCATCATTTTCATCAATATGGTTTTTCTTTTACTTTATAATAAATCAATATTCTTCTTTATTTTAAGTGTGATATAGAGAGATCATACCATTGGACATATTGGAAACTGGTTAAAACAAGGCACAGTGGTTAGCACTGCTGCCTCACAGCGCCAGAGACCGGGTTCAATTCCCACCTCAGGCAACTGTGTGTGGAATTTGCACATTCTCCCCAAGGCTGCGTGGGTTTCCTCCGGGTGCTCCGGTTTCCTCCCACATTCCAAAAATGTGCAGGTTAGGTGAATTGGCCATGCTAAATTGCCCATAATAAATAGGTGTAAACGTAGGGGAATGGGTCTGGGTGGGTTGCTCTTCGGAGGGTCGGTGTGGACTTGTTGGGCCAAAGGGCCTGTTTCCACACTGTATGTAATCTTAAAATAAAAATTAAATGTGTGTTATGGTTCATGGATTAGTACGTCAAGAGAAGGACAATGCACTCCTTCTGACTTGGGTTGTAACATTAGATCTTCAGAGTTACATTTTTAAACTGACAAATTAAGTTGACAAATTTCTGCTTCTCCAATATGTCACATTATTTTCTCTTCCCACAGACGGTGTATAACACAAATGCCCCAGTTTGGGAGGATGCCTTTACATTTTTTGTTCAAAATCCAAATCAACAAGACCTTGATATACAGGTACCTTCCTTCACTTCTCCAGAGGGGTTTTGAAATGCTAATTTAAATGGTGTCTGTCACCTTTTATTTTCCTTCGAGGAACTCCTGAATTTTGCATTGTCTATGGATTTTGTGGTGAACTGCATCACCTGAAGCATTTTCAAACTTTTATGACCATCAATAACAAGAACTTATGTCGTGCTTTTAATATGTTAAAGTGTTCCAAAGCATTTCATAATTGCACAATCGGACTAAAGTTAACACTGAGCCACATAGTTCCTGGGTAAGGTCGTGTGATGGTTATGTTACTTGACTAATAATCCAGAGACCTTGACTAATAATCCAGAGACACGAGATCCGTCATGGCAACTAGGAAATTTAAATTCAATTAATTAATTCCCTTGGAATTTAAAAAATATTGACTACAAAATTATTGGATTGTTGTAAAACCCTATCTTGGTAGGGCTGCTGTTTTCACTGCAGACCCACTGCCCTTTCAAATGACTGTAAGGTGCACCTGACCTCCCGGTCATCGTTCAATTTTAATTCTCCTTCCCACTCCCTTTCCGACATGACCATCCTTGGCCTCCTCCATTGCCACAACAAACCAAACCGCAAATTGGAGGAACAACACCATCTTCCGCCTGGGCAGCCTACAGACTGAGGACTCAACATTGAGTTCTCCAATTTCAAATAACCTCCCTTCCCATCCCCTGACTCCCTCCCTTCCATTCCTCTGATTAACCCTTCCTTCCAGTTACCAACTAGATTCACTCCTCTCATCGACCAACCAGATCATATCCTCAATGTTCACCTACCACCCAGCCTCTCTCCTCACCTAAAACCCCCCTCACCCATGCCCCTTTATCTGCAGCTCCCCCTCCCCCGCCTCCATTCCTGAAGGGTTATACCTGAAACATCGATTTCTCCACCTCCTGCCTTGCTGTGTTCTTACAGCCTCCTGCTTGTCCACTTTCAAATGACATAACCGGTTACTCTTTTTTTTCCCCAAAGAGGCAACAGTCCACTCCTTCTCAAGGGCAGTTAGGGATGGGCAACAATTGTTGGCCTAACCAGTGACTTCCACATCCTACAAACAATTATAAAATGGAACTTAAGACAGGTGACCAAAGGTTTTGCTTTGATGAGCAACTTTAATGAGGAGATAGTCTTGAATTAGCAAGGGAGAAGATTCCAAATCTTAACCCACCAGCATCAGTGACAAAAATCAGGTGATTGGTAATGCCACATTTGGAATACTGCACATAGTTCTGGTCGCCTTGCTGTTGGAAAGAGACTGGAAAGTTTGAGTTATAAGGAGAAACTGAATAGGCTGAGCTGTTTTCCCTGGATCATAGGAGGCTGAAGGGTGAACATATAGAGGTTTATAAAATCATGAGGGACATGAATGGGATAAATAGACAAGGTCTTTTCCCTGGGGAGGGGGAGTCCAGAACGAGAGGGCATAGATTTAGGGTGAGAGGGGAAAGAAATAAAAGGGACCTGAGGGGCAATGTTTTCACGGAGAGGGTGATGTGTATATGGAATGAGCTGCCAGAAGAAGTGGTGGAGGTGAGTAAAATTACATTTAAAAAGGCATTTTGGCAGGTCAGCATGGACGAGTTGGGTTGAAGGGTCTGTTTCTGCATTGTGACTATGATTGCACAGCCAGATGCATTTAATCATGTAATCTAAGACTTAGGACAGATAATGGGGAAATATGGTTGTGAGAATGTACAATAGACCACTGGAGTTAGGAGCAAGATTAGAGTGGTGCTGGAAAAGCACAGCAGGTCAGGCAGCATCCGAGCAGCAGGAAAATCGACATTTCGGCCAAAAGCCCTTTATCAGGAATGATGATCGGAAAAGCCCATTCCTGATGAAGGGCTTTTGCCCGAAACATTGATTTTTATGCTCCTTAGATGCTGCCTGACCTGCTGTGCTTTTCCAGCACCACTCTAATCTTGACTCTAATCTCCAGCATCTGCAGTACTCACTTTCGCCACTAGAGTTAGGAGTTGAAGCAGAGACAGTAGCCTGCAATTTCCTTGGGTTCTCTGAATCCACTGTCAATACTTTTATTGGAGGTGCAGTGGAGATCCTATTTAGGTAAATAGGATTTTGTTAAACCAGTGGATTTCAATATTTACAAATAGATTAGATAGTTTAAGGAAAGGTGGGTAAATGTGAATTGGTGTGTTCAAACAACCTGTTTCTGTGTTCAAAGTTAAAAATCACAACACCAGGTTATAGTCCAACAGGTTTAATTGGAAGCACACTAGCTTAGCGACGCTCCTTCATCAGGTGGTAGTAGTGGGAGCGTCAATCCGAAACCTAGTGTGCTTCCAATTAAACCTGTTGGACTATAACCTGGTGTTGTGTGATTTTTAACTTTGTATACCCCAGTCCAACACCGGCATCTTCAAATCATGTTTCTGTGTTGTCATTTTTATTTTACTATACATAATGTTCTGGTCACCACATTATAGGAAGGATGTGGAAGCTTTGGAGTGGGTTCAGAGATTTACTGGGATGTTGCCTGGTATTGAGGGAAGGCCTTATGAGGAAAGGCTAATGGACTTGAGGCTGTTTTCATTAGACAGAAGAAGGTTGAAAGGTAACTTAGTTGAGACATATAAGATAATCACAGGGTTAGATAGGGTGGACAATGAGAGCTTCTTTGCTTGGATGGTGATGGCTAGCACGAGGGGACATAGCTTTAAATTGAGGGGTGATGGATATAGGACAGATGTGGTATGGAATGCCCTGCCTGAAACAGTAGTAGACTCGCCAATTTTAAGGGCATTTAAATGGTCATTGGATAAACATATGGATGAAAATGGAATAGCGTAGGTTAGACATGCTTCAGATTGGTTTCACAGGTTGGAACATCAGGGGCCAAAGGACCTGTACTGCGCTGTAATGTTCTATGCTTTATAATGGACAAGATGTGATGATCCTAAAACCGTCTTAAAGCAACATTGCTAACATTTAGGAAAGTAAAATAAGGAAGGGCAATAACTGAAAATGGGGTAAAGATAAAATAAGAGAAGTGAAGGATTATAAATCACAATCATTAATTACAAGTACATGTTTCAGTTAAATCTGTGCATGTTAATTTTTCTTCTAGGTTAAAGATGATGACCGTCAATTTAGTCTGGGGTCACTATCCATTTCTCTGTCACAGTTGCTGATGAACCCAGATATGAGCTTTAACCAGTGGTTCCCACTAGAACATTCTGGGCGCCACAGCCAAATCTACCTGAAAATCATAATGCGGGTGAGTAAATCCAACAAACAAGAGATTTTGGATCTTTTTAAAAGGACATTCTGAGGACTAAAAGAACTGAGTTGAAACCAACACCAGGAATAGTCAGGTGTCTTGAACAGAGTTCAAGGGACATTTTAGGTACACTTTGTCTTCACTAGCTGCCCAGTATCTGGTGCCAACTTAACTCTTATTCTCTAAATTCCACAAATTTTCAATCAGTTGAAGAGCTTAAAAGGTGGGGGATCCACTCTGCTGGATTACCACCAGGTACTCATGGTGGAAATCCACCTCTTTTTATGTTGGATTGTAACTGTCAATGTTCCCCTCCTTTAACCCACCAACTCTGTCCAGTGGCATTGTCAAGAATAACATTGTTATGTGAGTTAAAAATCACACAACACCAGGTTATAGTCCAACAGGTTTAATTGGAAGCACACTAGCTTTCAGAGCGCTGCTCCTTCATCAGGTGGTAGTAGTGGGAGCGTCAATCCGAAAGCTAGTGTGCTTCCAATTAAACCTGTTGGACTATAACCTGGTGTTGTGAGATTTTTAACTTTGTACATCCCAGTCCAACACCGGCATCTCCAATTCATTGTTACGTGAGGATAAGAAGACATGAAGCTGCACTTCAACACTGCTCAGTTTGTTCTTTTAGTTGTTGCAGTTTCTTTTTCAGTTTCTCACTTTCCCTCTGTCTGTTTTCTTCCTTGGTCTTCAGGTCATTATTCAGTCTGTTCTGTAACTGTTCCATGAACAGTTGAATGTAAAATGATTTTGGTATATTGGTAGGTTTTAAATCTTAAAGTAAATGATCTTTCTTTCTGGTCAGTGGTGGAAATATATGTTGCTTCATGTACAAAGAAACATCCTACTCTGCTCCATTCTGCGCTGTCACCAGGATGGCTGTCATTGTAAATCCAATAGTGTCTTATTGCCTGAAAAGGACATTATACAGTCAGATTACAGGATGTCAAAGTTGTACCAGTTTTGTATAAATGATTTAACACCTTCGCATTTCAGGAAAGTGCAAATTTTCTCAATCACGATTCGTTGCTTTCTCTGATTTTCCTTCTGTTCTGCACTTCCTCTTTCTCTCTGGGATTCAATGCAGCTTAATTTCCTCTGACAGCATATGGTTTAATCTGTTCGCTTAAAATTATTGTATAGTCATCATTAACTCAAAGAAAGTGACAGATTGAGTATGTGTGAAAATGTGATGTTAAAAGCAAACTTTTTTCTAAAAGGTGAGAGGAGAGGAAATGTTGGGATTCAGGGGTATTTGGATGTCCTTGTACATGAATCACAGAAAGTTAACATGCAGGCAGAACAAGAAATTAGGAAGGAACATTGATTGTTTGTCTTTATTCTGAAGGGGCTAGAGAACAAGAGGAATGAAGTCTTCCTACAATTATACAGGGCTTTGAGACCACACCTGGAGTACTAAGCACAATTTTAGCCTTTCCTAAGGGATGATTTGTTGCCATGGAGGAGAGCAACAAACGTTCACAGGAAGGGTTCCTGAGACAAGAGGGCTACCCTATAAGGAATGATTAAGTAGGACAGGCCGATATTCTCTGGAGTGTAGAAGCATGAGGTGATCACAATGAAATGTATAAATGCATGGAGGGTTTGACAGGGTCAGTGCTGAGATGCAGTACCTCTGCTGACCCCTGCTGGAGGTTCACAGTCTCAGAATAAGGAGTCAGCCATTTCAGACTGAAATGAGGAGATTTTGTGACCCAAAGGGTACAGACGTTCAATCATTATGTACAAAACAGAGATCAATAGATTTTTGGACATTGAGGGTCAAGAAATAGGACAAGAAAGTGAACTTTATTTAGAAGATCAGCCGTGATTGTACTGAATGGCAGAGCAGGTTCAAGAGACTGAATTGCATGTGCCTTCTCCTATTATGATGTGTTAGATTTTAAATAAGAACCTTTTAAATGCTAGAAATAAATCACTTAGCATTGCTGAGCTTTATAATTGATGCAGCACAAATTAGTATCACACTATTCCCCTTCTTTACTGTGGCTGTGTGTTTGTTTCTTTGGCAGATCCTGATTGCTGACGCAGTTGATCTGGAGAAGCTGCCTAGAACTCGGAAATCCACACTGGAAAAAAACACAGGATCAGCCAAGTCTGACAAGATGAATATGACTGCAGCTAAGTTAGTGGAAGCTGGAGTGGGCAGCCTGATCCAAGCTCCTTTACCAACTGAGAGCAGTGCCCCAAGCAGTGTGGGGACTGAGGTACTTGGTCAATTACAGAACCATTTTATATTTTCATGTATGAAAGGATTCACTATTCCAATGATTATAGATTAAACTGAAAGTAGATCAATGAAAATAAGATTTTTCATTGTTTGATGCATAGGGATCAGTTAGCTCAGTTGGTTGGATAGTTGGTTTGCAATTCAGAGTGATACCAACAGCACAGGTGCAATTCCCATCTTAGCTGAGGTTAACATGAAGACCCCGTGTTCTGAACCTTGTCTGTTGTGAGCGATATGGTGACCCTCAGGTTACACTGACTGTCAGTTCTCTCCCTCTCTGTAAGAAGGGAGCAGTCAATTGTCCCCTGGGGCTGTGCTGACATTCACATGACTTCAAAGAACAGGTTTGGCTGAAGCAAAAATGTATGAATGTAGAAAGAAAAATGATCAGGCTGAAATTGAAAAATAAAGACTGAGTGTAAGATTGAACAAAAGAGGGTAGGTGTTGGACTGTGGAGAGGAATTACAGTGAGTGATTCTAGGGATCAAATATGGGGATTGATTATAGAAATTGTTTACAATGTTTTTCATCCAATTTTTTGGTTCATTTCACCTTGCATCCAGGTCTTCCTATCCCTGGTCCAGGAGGCCCAGGTTCAACTCCCAACTACTCCAGAGGTGTGTAATAACATCTCTGACCAGGTTGAATAGAAAAATTGGTTAATAAAAGAACATTTTTTAAAAATTCAAACAACTGGTTTCTGCTGACATTGTGAAATTTTATATTATTGCCAAGAGATTTATTACTAAAACTGACGGAGAAATGCACTTTTTAAACTGAATGATTGTGCAGAAACAGAGTTTTGTTAGTGTAAATAGAAGGCCAGTCTGACACAAGTTTCTGGCCACTACTATCTAAATGGTGACAAACTAGAAACTGTGCAAAAACATAGAGATTTGAGAGTCCAGGTTCAAAAATTAATTCAAAACTAGTTGACAGGTACAAGAGCAATCAGAAATAGAGTTGAGGTACAAATCAATCATGATCCAGTGGAAGAGTACAGCAGGTTTCAGGGGATGAGTGGTCTGCACCTGTTCTTATGTTGCTAAAAGGTAGCAGTGTTAACTTCTTTTTCTTCTTTCAGGGAGTGATACGGATTCATCTGTTAGAAGCTGAGAACCTAATTGCAAAGGACAATTTCATGAAAGGGATGGTGAAAGGGAAATCTGATCCCTATGTCAAAGTGCGAGCAGGTGCCCAAAGCTTCCGGAGCAAAACAATTAAAGAAAACCTTAACCCCAAGTGGCATGAGATGTATGAGGTCAGTGTGTTTGGATACTGCCCTTTGAAACCAATAAGATAAAACTCTTAATCAGTAGAACCATGATGAGTGCCAGATGAATGAGCCTGGCTGACAAGTGGGCAGGTCCTTTATGTGGGTCACTTACTGACATGCTGACTTTTTCCGCTCAGTCTTGGTACTGTGTAAAAGTGGTGGATTATTTCATGCGTGGGTGCTATTATCTGGCCCTGTTAACTCTTCCTACCTAGTGTTTTTTAATCAGTTGTTACTCTTTTCCTCAGAAGGGTTATACCCAAAATGTTGACTTCTCCACTTCCTGATGCTGCCTGGCTTGCTAGAACATAGAACACAGAACATTACAATGCAGTACAGGTCCTTCTGCCCTCAATGTTGCGCTGACCCGTGAAACCAATCTGAAGCCCATCTAACCTACACTATTCCATTCGCATCCATATGTTTATCCAATTACTATTTTAAATGCCCTTAAAGTTGGTCAGTCTATTACTGTTACAGGCAGGACGTTCCGTGCCCCTACTACTCTCTGAGTAAAGAAACTACCCCTGACATCTGTCCTATATCTATCACCCCTCAATTTAAAGCTATGTCCCCTCATGCTAGCTATCACCAACCGAGGAAAATGGCTCTCACTGTCCACCCTATCTAACCCTCTGATTTGCAGTGTTATCTGCAAATTTACTAACCCATCATTCTGTGCCCTCATCCAGATCATTTATAAAAATGACAAACAGCAGTGGACCCAAAACAGATCCTTGCGGTAAACCACTAGTAGCTGAACTCCAGGGTGAATATTTCTCCCATCAACCTGTCTTTTTTCAGCTAGTCAATTTCTGATCCAAACCACTAAATCACTCTCAATCCCATGCCTCCGTATTTTGTGCAATAGCCTACCGTAGGGAACGTTATCAAATGCCTTACTGAAACCCATACACACCACATCAATTGATTTACCCTCATCCACCTGTTTGGTCACTTTTTCAAAGAACTCAATTAAGGTTTGTGAGGCACAACCTACCCTTCACAAAACCGTGTTGACTATCCCTAATCAACTTATTCCTCTCTAGATGATTCTAAATCCCCTCTCTTATAACCCTTTCCAACACTTTACCCACAACTGAAGTAAGGCTCACTGGTCTATAATTTCCAGGGTTGTCTCTACTCCCCTTCTTGAACAAGGGAACAACATTTGCTATCCTCCAGTCTTCTGGCACTATTCCTGTTGACAATGATGACATAAAAATCAAAGCCAAAGGCTCAGCAATCTCCTCCCTGGCTTCCCAGAGAATATTAGGATAAATTCCAACTGGCTCAGGGGACTTACCTATTTTTACACTTTCCCGAATTGCTAACACCTCCTCCTTATGCACCTTAATCCCATCTAGTCTAGTAGCCTGTATCTCAGTATTCCCCTCGACCACATTGTCTTTTTCTAGTGTGAATACTGACAAAAAGTATTCATTCAGTGCTTCCTCTATCTTCTCTGACTCCATGCACAACTTCCCACTACTATGCTTGATTGGCCCTAACCTTATTCTCGTCATTATTTTATTCGCGATATAGCTATAGAAAGTCTTAGGGTTTTCCTTGATCTTATCCGCCAATGACCTCTCATGCCCCCCTCCTGGCTCCTCTTAGTTCTCTCTTTAGGTCCTTCCTGGCTAACTTGTAACTCTCAAGCGTCGTAACTGAGCCTTCACGTCTCATCCTAACATAAGCCTTCTGTGTTCTTCCAGCCTCCTGCTTGTCTACCTTGGATTCCAACATCAGCAGTTTTTTTTGTCTCTAACACTTTTCCAAAGGCATGTTCTGACCTGTGGTAACCTTTCTCCTCTTAGGTCATTGTAAATCACATTCCAGGTCAGGAGCTAGAGTTTGAGCTCTTCGATAAGGACATTGACAAAGATGATTTCCTTGGAAGGTATGTTGCTCCATCAGAAAATTCAGAAAAGGTTTGAGGACAATTTTAATACTACATTAGAGCAAAGTGCCTTCTATGGGAACACTGGTTCTTCAAATGTTTTGGTGAACACTCCCAGGACAGGGACAGTACGGGGACAGATGTAGAGTAAAGCTCCCTACACTGTCCTCATCAAACACTCCCAGGGCAAGGACATCACAGGGTTAGATACAGTGTAAAACACTCTCTGCACTGCTCTCTCAGTAAACAATACACTATAAATCTTTTCAAAACATTGTTTGAAGTTCTCTGCATGGTCATGGAAATTCCATTATACTTTTATTAATAAATGAGTTGCTTTCTAAGAATAGCCATACTCAATTGTATTCACGCACAATGTAAACGTTTTTTCGTTAGTGTTTGACTTAAGTTGTTCTCTGACATGCAGATTGAAGATCAGTTACAAGGACATCATGAACAGTAAAGTTATGGATGAGGTAGGAAAATCTTGTTAGTTCAAATCATATAATGGGGCAGACTTCCCATTCCTTCTAGCTAGGAATATTGAATCCCTCGACTGTAATGGCCCAGGGGATGGGAATACTTCATGGAGGTAGCCTTTCTGTTTGTTTTGTTTTAAATTAATGGATATAAATTGTGGACCATAGTGAGCTTCTACCTAACTGGAGTTTTTTTTCGCTGATATAGATTCTCACTCTTTCTGCATCGTGACACACTGCACTTAACTAAACTTAAAATACAGGTTGGAAAATGTCGTGGATCAGGGAATTTAACCAACTAAAACCAATTAATCTAACAGCACTGAGTGCTTGTCAGAACATCCTATCCATTAAGGTATTAACTTGCAGCGTTACTGACAGAGTGTGGGAAGAAGCCTGTTTTCTAGATAGGAAGGCAGTTGAAAATAGTCTCCACGCAAAATAAAAACTGAAAGAACTGCGGATGCTGTAAATCAGAAACAAAAATGAAACTTGTTGGAATAGCTCAACAGGGCTGGCAGCATCTGTGGATAGAAATCAGCGTTAACGTTTCAGGTCCAGTGACCCTTCTACTGAAAATAGTCTCCCTGGCTTGTCAAAATGCCAAGACAGGCAATTCAATCTGTTTATGATGTCTTTTCAAATGAAGCCATCTTACCTCAGTCTGATGCTGGTGAACTTTGTTTTAAGATCTGATGATTTTGTGACAGCCATGTTTTGATATTTTACTATAAGCTCCACAGTATAACAGACAAAAGTGCCCTGAAAACTAAACTTTTGCTGCCAAGTTTACAATAATGAAGTTTCATTATCGGCTCCAATGTCATGACTCACTGGGGTAGTGCACTGGAAATTAAGCCCGGCTATTCTTGGAGTTTTCACAAATGTCGAAAATTTTTTAAAACAAATGCACGACATTCTCCATCCTCTTCCATCGGGCAGAAGATGCAGAAGTTTGAAATCACATAACAACAGATTTAAGAACAGCTTATTTCCCGCTGTTATCAGACTTATGAACGATCAGAGTTGATCTTTCTTTGCACCTTCTCTGTAGCTGTAACACTTATATTCTGCATTCTGTTCTATTACCTTGATGTATTTATGTACGGTAGGATTTGTCTGGTTAGCACGTAAAACAATACTTTTCATTGTATCTCGGTATATATGATGATAATAAATCAAAATTTACCTGACTTTTCCACCTGGGTCATAGAAAGCACAGACCAGGTTTCTATACTTAACAAGTATTACTATTTATACCAAGTAATTCGGCAGTAGCTAAAATCCCCTTTACATACACAGAGATAGATGCATTGACGAGGAAAAACACATAGACAGAGGAGAAAAAGTAGAAAGACAGTGCATAGTCTTTGTCCAAAAATTCAGTTGAGCTGGTTCTTGCTGATCCAAAGGTTTCTTCTTAGCTTTCTTTTTTCAAATTGATCCACTGGTTTGTAATAGGCACAGGACGGTTGGTTCACTTGTAAAATGCCTCTGATATATAGATTAAAAGTCATAGCAGAGAGAACAGAGAGATAGTGCCTGAGCTTGTGGAGATCGGAACACTTCTCTTTATCTTGTTTCCAACCCCAAGCTGTTCAGTTACCTGAGAACCCAACCATACAGTTGTTTGCAAACAAAATGCCCTTGTCATCAGTAACTTGTCATTAGTCCATAGACCAATCAACGTCCTGTTGCCAACCAGAACTGTATCTGAATTCAAAACTACTTGGCTGTTGTTCCTCTGCAGCCATTTCAAATTCTGCTTGTTCAAACAGCTACTTATGATGCTTACCACGAGTGTCAGGTTACTTGCTTTTAAACCATGCAGCCATCCTTTCAAAACACTGGTTTTAAAAGTTTTTTTTTTCTCATTTCAGTCCAAAACTCTAAAAAGCTCAAAATAAAAAAGACCCTATCTTTGCAGCTACCAAACTGCCTGTTTCCTCTCTTTGTCCATCTATAGTGGTTCATGCTGAACGACGTCAAATCAGGAAAACTTCACCTCAAGTTAGAATGGTTGCCGCCAGGCATGGATGCACTTATCCTAGATCAGGTGAGATTAGTTTGAGTTTTCATTCTACTTGCTGTCTGGTTTGTTACTCTTGGTGAATTCCAAATAATTGGAATGAAGTTCTGCTCCTTCAGGTCGAATCTATGTTTTATGTTCTTTGCTGGTTGAGGAGAGAACAGATCATTTTCACTTTTCGAAGCTGAACATTGTTACTTTGAAACATGAAAGAAAAGACATGCACCTCCGTTATTAATGGGCCTGAACTGGATGATGCTGTATGTGCTGTCATCCATACTTTCTGGGAATATCCCTCTGGAGGGCCCTCTTGGTCTAGTGTAGGTGAGGATAGTTACCTTTTGGTATAATTAGAAGAGTCTCTTTGTGGTAAACAAGATACAGTTAATTGCACCTTTGCAACTGTTTAAATATGGCACATATATGGTCATTATTTGAGAGAATGAAAAGAGGATGTGGTCTCTGGTTTGACTCCTTTAAGATCTTTCATTACCCTCCCCTCCTCTGGACACTGCAACCAGCCAGACTGAAAGGGAATCTAGATGAAGCATTTGCATTACGATTTTATTTTATTAATGAGGAGTTTTAAGAAAAACACTTATCCCATAGTTCATTCAAATCCAAGAGCTGATATTTTGCTTTAAATGTTTATTTTCGTCAAATCCATCTCTTTTCAGGTGCTTCAGGCAAACAGGACCATCTTCACACAGAATGATTTGGAACCATCTGCTGCCATCTTGACCGTCTACCTGGACAGGGCACACGATCTTCCTGTAGGCCTCAGGCTTGTCAATTATCAATAAAATTGGATATTTCTGTCCCAGCTATGCTTGCTGGTCACTTGATCCCTGCTGTAGTATGGGCGAGTCAGCATCTAGGCTTGTTAAACATGTGGTTGGAAAGGGAGGGATCCAATTTTATAAGCAGCATGGCTTGTGTATCAACTTGTAGAGGCAATCTTATCAAGGTGAGACCCAACAACTCCTCCAAATAGGATTTGTGTACAAATGCATATGCTCTCTTCTAATCTTGCTCAGCCTACTGACTGTGTCATTGTTAGTGTACAATATAGAATAAGACCATTGAGAGTTAAATTAAGTTGCTAGGACTTGTTCATTTCTAAGATTCTAACTATGTTTGTTACATCTTCATGCAGGTGAAGAAAGGGAAGAAGCAGCCCAGTCCAATGGTTCAGATCACTGTTAATGGCACTTCATTTAAAAGTCAGGTAAGAGAGTGACCCTGTCGCACAGGTTAGTTTGCTTTGGAACTTCTGCACTGCAAAAATTTCAGGTATCCAGGGAAAATGGTGTTCTTTGTAGTAATGCTGAACTTGTTCTGAATCAGTATCAAAGACATAGAAGGGAAGATTCTCCTATCTCCATGTTAATGTGTAATCCTTGACATTTAGCATAAAGTTGGTGATTTTTCACTGCAAAGTATACCCGAAGTAATTGCTGGTTAATTAAATAACATGCTTCAAGAAACAGACATGAGGAGGATTGAGTGACAGATCAGCATCTGTTCTGATTCTGTACGCCAACTCAGCCATCAGATCAAGCAAACATTTGAACAGCAAAGAAACTCCTCAGCTGGGTATCATTGGACAATCTCTTAACCAGTTCACAGCAGTTTCAGTTCTGTGAAGATCGATGTTTTTGTTTAAAAGGTCAGAAAGTCATTTGGATCAGTGAACGAAAGACATTATTTCCAAGAAGGCAGGATACCTGTGGAGATAATAAAGTGTTTACAAAGTTGAACTTTTATGATGTACAGAGAAATCAGACCAGGAGCCCCTTGATTTTTGAGTTCAATTCAGAATCAGATTTAATTTCACCTTAACAGAAGTGTTTTACTTTGTGCAGTCTTCAAACTGTGAGAGCTTTATAGAAGTTCTCAAGCTGTCAGAACTGAAAGGAATACTGCAAATTAGAAATAAAAACAGTGCTGGAGAAACTCAGCAGGTCTGGCAGTATCTGTAAAGAGAAAAAGAGTTATGTTTCAAAGTCCAGTATGACTTCTTCAGAAGTACTTCAGTTCAGGTCATCAGAACAGAAAAGAAGTCTTCAAGCTATCAAAACAGGAAACTGTCAGTTAAATAAGGAATTGAAGAGTTAAGACAGAGATAGCATGTTGGAAATCAAGCCCTGCTATTCCCAGAGACATTATCCAAGTTTAAAAACAATTGTTATCAAAGTATTCAAAGTCCCCAGTTTACATGTCAGATAGACCCAGGCTAACAGAAAACCAGGTAAAACATTTGTGTACTTAACAAGAACGACTAGTTATCACAGATAAATCGATTCTAACCACTGATTAAACAACTATTAATTGTCAACATATAACTCTACTTGTTAAAACTCCAACCTCCTTCTAAACTGCATCCTGCACATACATAGACAGACAAAAATAAATTGGCATCATGGGTAGTGGGGAAGGGGGGGAAATAGGGTAACAATCCAATAGTAACAGTCCTCCTGATTCAATGGAGTGTTCTTTTTGTTTCCCACGTCCTTCAGTTCTTGAATCTTTTCCTTCAGGTTCTCTCGTTTCTTCACAGGGGCAGAGAACAATTGGTTCACAAATTATAAAGTCTCTAACTTATTGGTTAAAAGCAACCGCTTATAACAACTGGTAGGGAAAAAATATAAACTGGCTTTCTTCAGGCGAGAGACAGAGAGACCACTTACCCTTGTCTGAAGGCTTATGCCAGTGTCATTCATACCCTCAAGCTGGTCAGCTACCAAAGAGCCAATCAGAGTTATCAGGTTCATGGCCTTTGGCATCCACAACTGGTCACAATTCCATCAACTAATCAGCAACCTGTTGCCAGTCAGTTCTCACTTTATACACAGCTGGGCCATCTACAAACACCTTCCCCACTGCTTGAACACTACGCACTGATTTTCAGTAATCTGTTTTCTTAAAAATGCAACAATTCCTTCCACAATCCTTTGTCATAAAACAGTCCTTTCCTAATTCAGTCAACAATCAAAAACAGTAAAATCTTTACAGTTTGAATAATTGTTCCTTTTGTGTAATAAACTTGTGTTATTTAAAGAACATCAGCAGCCTCAGGTGAGCATGTTCAGTGACTAACCAAAGTAATCAATTGCAAAAATAAAGCTATGATCTATCAAGCCAAGTATCACTCTGGGATCCCACTTGTAAGACCATAAGATACAGGAGCAAAATTAGGCCATTCAGTCCAGTAAGTCTGCTCTGCCATTTAATCATGGCTGGTATGTTTCTCAAATCCTTTCTCCTGCCTTATCCCTGTAACCTTTAATGCCCTTGTTAATCAAGAACCTTTCTATTTCTGTCTTAAATACACCTAAATATCCAGTATTACTGTCAGCTGGGATCATTACAACTAGTAGCATTTAACAGCGATAACGTGATGCTTTACTCTGTCTCTAATTCCATGCTATACCTGTTCTGAGAGTGTTTGGCACTGTATGTTCCATTCCTGACAATGAGGCTATCACATTATGATCAAAACATTAACCCTCTTTCCCCGAAAACCTATTTAAAGAGGGCAGAACGAATATCTTTTAAAGCAAAGTGCAGCTTGGCATATTCAAAAGAATGGAATGTTGAAGTGGTTTAGACTCAGTGTTTGAGATTGAGGGGTCATACTGATGAACATTTCTTTTCTTCATGCACAACTACAAACTGTTACTGGTGCCTTTCTCTTTTACAGGTTATTAATAGCACAGAACTACCCATTTGGGAGGAATCATTTTCATTCCTTGTAGGGAATCCAAACTTGGAGCGTATGGAGCTTCAGGTAAACTGCAAGAGTAGAGTATGACGTGCTTTTGTTAATTACATTTTACATCTTGAATATGTCACCTTAGCACATCAGCAAAATCATCTCAGTACATTACCGAATCTAACTCAGAGTGGATTCAACAGACGATTGAGTAAATTTAATGGATTTTGTTTTTATCAGATTTTAAAATCTGATTTAATATCTAGCTACAGTCCTTTTACTTGACTTCATGGTATTGGCTTGTGATATTGTCATTTTAAAAGGTATTTTCAAAATTGTTGCCTAGGTTAAAGATGACAGTCATGTCCTGGGGACTCTGACACTTCCACTCTGCCAACTGCTGACCAGCAAGAATCTGACCTTCGACAAATGGTTTAAGTTGGAAAATTCAGGACCCAATAGTCAAATCATGTTGAAAGTCATGCTGGGGGTAAGTGAATATGAAACTATTATTTATTGTTTGTTTAAAAATTTGTGTTGCTATGTGTACTTACGTGTATGTTTATATGTGCCTGCATACCTATGCATGTTAATCTGTGTATATGTATATGTGATTAAATTCAAAATGTAGAAATGCTTTATACATATAAACAGAGAAAACAGGAGTTGTATGACATTCAGTCTTTGGGGCTAACTCCGCCATTCAGTGTGATCATCGCCGAACATCCAACTCCATACCCTGTTCCCACTTTTTTCCCCATACTCTTTGATCCCAACATCTCTGAGAACTGGATGTAACTCCTTCTTGAAAACATTCAATAATATAGCTTCAGCCACTTTCTGTGGCATAGAATTCCACAGGCTTACCACTCTCTAGGCGAATACATTTCTCCTCATCTCAGAACTAAATGGCCGAGCAAATACACCTGAACTGTGACCCCTAGTTTTGGGATCCCCGGTCATGGGAAGCATCCTTCCTGCTTTATCCTGTCTAATCCGGTTAGAATTTTACAGGTTTCTATGAGATAGAGTCATAGAGATATACAGCACGGAAACAGACCCTTCGGTCCAACTCGTCCATGCCGACCAGATATCCCAACCCAATCTAATCCCATTTGCCAGCACTTGGCTCATATTCCTTCAAACCCTTCCTATTCATATACCCATCTAGATGCCTTTTAAATGTTGCCATTGTACCAGCCTCCACCACTTCCTCTGGCAGCTCATTTCATACATGCACCACCCGCTCTGTAAAAAGGTTGCCCCTTGGATCCCATTTATATCTTTTCCCTCTCACCCTAAACCTAAGCCCTCGAGTTCTAGACTTCCCCACCCCAGGGAAAAGACCTTGATTATTTATCCTATCCGTGCCCCTCATGATTTTATAAACCTGTCTAAGATCACCCCTCAGCCTCCGACGCTCCAGGGAAACAGCCCCGGCCTATTCAGCCTCTCCCTATAGCTCAAATCCTCTAACCCTGGCAACATCCTTGTAAATCTTTTCTGAACCCTTTCAAGTTTCACAATATCCTTCCGATAGGAAGGAGATCAGAATTGCATGCAATATTCCAAAAGTTGCTTAATCAATGTCCTGTACAGCCGCAACATGACCTCCCAAACCCTGTACTCAATACTCTGACCAATTAGAAAAGCACACCAAACACCTTCACTATCCTATCTACCTGCGACTCCACGTTCAAGGAGCTACGAACCTGCACTCCAAGGTCTCTTTGTTCAGCAACAGTCCCCAGGACCTTACCATTAAGTGTATAAGTCCTGCTCAGATTTGCTTTCCCAAAATGCAGCACCTCATATTTATCTAAATTATACTCCACCTGTCACTCCTCAGCCCATTGGCTCATCTTATCAAGATCCTGTTGTAATCTGAGGTAACCCTCTTCGCTGTCCACTACACCTCCAATTTTGGTGTCATCTGCAAACTTACTTACTATACCTCCTGTGTTCACATCCAAATCATTTATATAAATAATGAAAAGTAGTGGACCCAGCACCAATCCTAGTGGCACTCCACTGGTCACAGGCCTCCAGTCTGAAAAACAACCCTCCATCACCACCCTCTGTCTTCTACCTTTGAGCCAGTTCTGTATCCAAATGGCTAGTTCTCCCTGCATTCCGTGAGATCTAACCTTGCTAATCAGTCTCCCATGGGGAACTTGCCGAACGCCTTTCTGAAGTCTGTATAGATCATGTGCACCACTCTGCCCTCATCAATCCTCTTTGTTACTTCCTCAAAAAACTCAATCAAGTTTGAGAGACATGATTTCCCACACACAAAGCCATGTTGATTATCCCTAATCAGTCCTTGCCTTTCCAAATACATGTACATCCTGTCCTTCAGGATTCCCTCCAACAACTTGCCCACTACTGATGTCAAACTCACTGGTCTATAGTTCCCTGGCTTTTCCCTATCGCCTTTCTTAAACAGTGGCACCACGTTTGCCAACCTCCAGTTTTCTGGCACCTCAGCTGTGACTATCGATGATATAAATATCTTAGCAAGAGGCCCAGCAATCACCTCCCTAGCTTCCCACAGAGTTTCTAGGGTACACTTGATCAGGTCTTGGGGATTTATCCACTTTGATGTGTTTCAAGACATCCAGCACTTCCTCCTCTGTAATATGGATATTTTTCAAGACGTCACCATCTATTTCCCTACATTCTATACCTTCCATGTCCTTTTCCACATTAAACACTGATGCAAAATACTTGTTTAGTATCGCTCCCATCTCCTGCGGCTCCTCACAAAGGCTGCCTTGCTGATCTTTCAGGGGCCCTATTCTCTCCCTAGTTACCCTTTTGTCCTTAATGTATTTCCCTCTCATTCTTTAAACTCCATTTAATATAGTCCTAACTAATCCAGTCTCTCTTCATATATCAGTCCTGCCATCCCAGGAATCAATCTTGCTGCACTCCCTCCAAAGCCATAACATCTTTCCTCAGATAAGGAAGCCAAAACTGCACACAATACTCACCAAGGCCCTGTACAATTGCGGCAAGACATCCCTGCTCCTGCACTTGCTGTGAAAACCAGCATACCATTTGCCTTCTCCATGACCTGCCGCACCTGCATGTTTACTTTCAGCAACTGGTATACAAGGATACCCAGGTCTCATTTTACTTCCCATTTGTCCAGTCTGTAGCCATTCAGATCATAATCTGTTTTCCTGTTTTTGATACCAGAGTGGATAGCCTCACAATTATAGACATTATATTTCATCTGCTATGCATTTGTCCATACTGAGATGAATGGCCCTTACCACACAATGGAGCCTGATTCAAAGTCACCTGATCGTCCTTCCATACATGAGGCTGCTTTAACTGTTGTATTCCTTTGCATATCGGGCTGCTCAGACTGTTTTAATCATTAGTTCCAAGTCTTCTGTTCTTTGTGGCTCCAACTGTTTTGTTTATACATGTGATGCTCTTTTTATGTAATGGGTTTGCTGCAATTGTTCTTTTATTTATTGTCAATGTTCTGTCTTTTTTTTACTTTGCCACAGATCCTAGTTTCTGAGCATTCCAGGGAACTTTTCTCAATTCAGTCTGTGGCACAGGACCCAGCTAACTGTGAGGTGGAGAATGTGTCATTCTCGCCTTCAGTTAGTGACGAGAGTGAACTGAAACCTGTTTCGTCACTAGTGAATGATCCCAGTAACCATTCAGTTTCCGAGAACAGCAGCGTTCCAATCAGTGAATCGGTGTCATCTGAACTGGATCTGCGACAGAGAATGCATCGGTAGATGACAAGTTTTTAGTTTCATATCAAATGCAAATTATTCCATTGAGTATGTTGACTACACTAGCTTGCTAAGCATGGCAAAGATCAAGCGTTAAAGGTCAAATCATGCTGTAATGCCTTGTTGTCTAAATTGCAGTCACCACCATCCCCCCCCACAAGGAAAACCAGGGAGGAGATTGGAGTGTAGCTGGAGGCCTTTTAACATTGAATGGCTCATGTGACTGCTCAGAAACCAAGCTGCACAGTTGTTGTTCATCTTTTCATGTAACTACAGACACTGTCTTCTTCCTGTTTCAGTAAAATGGATATTTTAGAATCACCACAGATCAAGCTAACACTGCAGTACCACGTGCAGCAAGGAAAACTGCTACTTGTAGTGCATTCCTGCAGGTAAGGGTTTGAGAGGCAGTCTTTGTATTCTTTGTATTTTACTGCTGACTTACTACACTACACAGATCGATAAAATCTGTGGACTGCTTCATAGGTCCTATACTGACTTCATTTTATAGTCACTTAAGTCCTTTATTCACTTAATGAATGGAATACTAGGATATGCATTTTGAATTCTCTCTTTTCTTTCCTTTTTATCTTCTTTCCTATCAATATACATTTGTTGCTTTGTGGAGCGATTCCTGTAGATTTAGGAATATTATAGCTGTGTCACCTCTCTTTGGCTGCTGCAGTTAGTCATATATTTATTTCCAGTGGAAGAATTTTCAATATTGTAATATTGTTTCAGTTAATTATAGTAAATTGTCAAATTATTTTTGAGAACGTGCAGATGGTACTGAATTCCTATATTGAAAATTATGTCATCAATTATTGTCATCCTTTAAAGGGTGTTGATCCTTCTTCATTGACATACCACTTCAATCATTTAGAAGCACTTCATAAAACGTTTCCTAAATTTGTGCAAAATTTTCTCTCCTTTCCCAGAGTTGTTATTATTACTATTATTATTGTTATTATTGTTTAAATTGGAAATAATTGAAATAACATTGTGATATTGTCATTAAGTAAAATTTGTAGTATAGAATCAGATTCAGCTCAACTGGTTTATGTTTCAGCTGAGTCTCCTGTCACGGCCACTTCATCACCCTGTAAGACCATAAGATGTAGGAACAGGAGTAGGCCTGTCAGCATATTGAGTCTGCTCCTCCATTCAATATGATCGTGGCTGATAATCCTCAACTCCACTTTCCTGCCATATCCCCATATGCCATGATTCCTTTGCTGATTAAAAATCTGCAGCCCAGCCTTGAATATACTTAATGAACCAGCCTTTACAGGCAACAGTTGTAAAGAATTTCACAGATTCACTCCTCTCTGAGAGAAGAAATTCATCTTCATCTCTGCCTTGAGATGATGCCCTCTGGTCCTAAAGTCTCCAAAGTGGCAACAATCTTTCCACATTTCCCCTGTCAAGTTCACCCCTATTCATTTTATCATGATCTATCCTGATTTTAGCAAAAAACAATAAGTTTTGCCAGATCCCTTTGAGCTTGCAGAACTGAACATGAAAGTCTCACTCCATGTTTCCTCACATCCCCTCTAATCCTTCTATCAATCGTCCCTTCTCTTCTATCCATTGAAGGAAAGCATTCCACGTGCCTTCTTTACAACCTTATCTACCTGTCCTGCCATCCACAGGAACCTATGGATTTACACTCTCTCTGACTACCTTGATCTCTTTCAATACCTTCCCGTTTATTGTCTGTTCTCTTGCTTTGTTTACCTTCCCCCAAATGCATAACCTGACACTTATAGAATATAGAACATTACAGCACAGTACAGGCCCTTCGGCCCTCGATGTTACGCCGCCCTGTCATACTAATCTGAAGCCCATCCCACCTACACTATTCCATGTACATCCATTTGCCTGTCCAATGACGACTTGAATGTACTTAAACTTGGCGAATTTACTACTATTGCAGGCAAAGCATTCCATACCCTTACTACTCTTTGAGTAAAGAAACTACCTCTGACATCTGTCTTATACCTATCTCCCCTCACTTTAAAGTTGTGCCCCCTCGTGTTTGCCGTCCCCATACTTGGAAAAAGGCTCTCCCTGTCCACCCTATCTAACCCTCTGATTATCTTGTATGTCTCTATTAAGTCACCTCTCAACCTTCTTCTCTCTCATGACAACAGCCTCAAGGCCCTCAACCTTTCCTCGTAAAACATTCCTTCCATACCAGGCAACATCCTAGTAAATCTCCTCTGCACCCTTTCCAAAGCTTCCACATCCTTCTTATAATGCGGTGACCAGGACTGTACATAGTACTCCAAGTGTGGCCATACCAGAGCTTTGTACAGCTGCAGCATAACCTCCTGGTTCCGGAACTCAATCCCTCTATTAATAAAGGCCAAACACTGTGTATGCTTTCTTAACAACCCTGTCAATCTGGGTGGCAACTTTCAGGGATCTGTGTACATGGACACCAAGATCTCTCTGCTCATCTGCACTCCCAAGAATCTTACCATTAGCCCAGTACTTTGCATTCCGATTACTCCGTCCAAAGTGTATCACCTCACACTTGTCTACATTAAACTCCATTTGCCGCCTCT
>NC_057752.1:7955371-7991798 GCF_004010195.1 Chiloscyllium plagiosum
CCTTTTTGAACAAGGGAACCGCATTTGCTATCCTCCAGTCCTCAGGCACTATTCCTGTAGACAATGATGATTTGAAGATCAATGCCAAAGGCTCGGCAATCTCTTCCCTTGCTTCCCAGAGGATCCTAGGATAGATCCCATCCGGCCCAGAGGACACTTCTCCAGTTTGAATTCCGTTTGCCAGTTTTCCACCGATGCAATCAAACCATTGATATTTTCCTGCAGACAACATCCATCCTCTTCACTATCAACTATCCAGCTAAATTTTGGGTCTTCTGTGAAGTTTCCCAATTATGCCTCTCACATTTGAGTCCCTTGGGTTTAATTTGCCTCCAAACTACTGACTTTCCCATTCTAATAGTTGTGACTACAAGTTACATTCACCTGTCAGCTAGGGAACAAAAAAAAGAACATGGATAGCAACCCACAAAAGTCACCACACTCACTGGCACTGGAAGAGTTAAAATTACAGAAGTCTCCTGCTGAAAATGATCTCTACAATACAATGAAATCTACACATGAAATATGTACAAAAGTTTTGCTGAATGTTGGTTGGTTGGTTGTTGCAGGAATCTGAAGCTTCATTCCAAGGAGATCCCTGATCCGTATGTCTCTCTAATTCTGCTTCCTGACAAAAATCGAGTGACAAAGAGGAAGACAAGTATAAAAAAGAAAACAATCAATCCAGAGTATAATGACATGTAAGGAGCGCACATTACTTGAGGAACTTATGGAGTGGGTGAGAGAATGTGAGCTTATCCACTTTGGGAGGAAAGACAGAAAGGCAGATTTTTATCTAAATGACAATAGGTTGAGAAAGGCAGGGGTACAGCGAGACTTGGGTGTCCTTGTACACCAGTTACTGAAAGTAAGCATGTCGGTACATCAAGCAGGGAAGAAGGCAAATGGGACGTTGGCCTTCATAACGAGTGTCACAGTCATAAAGCCTGGAAACAGACCCTTCCATCCAACTAGTCCATGCCAACCATGTTTCCAAACTAAAATCGTCCCACTTCTCTCCGTTTGGCCCATATCCCTCCAAACCTTTCCTATTCATGTACTTATCCAAATGTCTTTTGAATTTTGTAACTGTACCTGCATCCACCACCTCCTCTGCCAGTTCATTCCACAAATGAACCACTCTCTCGAAAAAATGTTGCCCCTCAAGTCCTTTCTAAAACTTTCTCCTCTCACCTTAAAAATATGCCCTCTAGTTTTGAACTCTCCCACCTGAGGGAAAAGACCCTTGCTATTCACCTTATCCATGTCCCTCATGATTTTATAAACCTCCATAAGGTGATCCCTCAACCTCCTACACTCAAGTGAAAGAAGTCCCATCCTATCCAGCCTCTTCCTATTACTCCATTCTAGGCAACATCCTTGCAAATCTTTTTTAAACCCTCTCCCATTTAATAATATCCTTCCTAGCAGGGTGACCAGAACTGCACACAGTTCTCCAGCAGAGGCCTCACCAGTATCCTGTAAAATCTCGACATGATGTCCCAATTCCTATACTCAATGAACTGAGCAGTGAAGGCAAGTGTGCTGAACGCCTTCTTAACCAGCCTGTCTACCAGTGATGCAAATTTCAAAGGCTTAGGTACTTGAAGCCCTAGGTATCTCTGTTCTACAACACTACCCAGGGCTCTACCATTAATTGTATAAGTCCTGCCCTTGTTTGTTGTACTAAAATGCAATACCTCTCATTTATCCAAATTAAACTCCATCAACCCATTTCCTAATTGATCAAGATCTCTTTGTAATCTTAGTTAACATTCTTCACTGTCCACTATACCACCAATCTTGGTGTCATCTGCAAACTTATTAACCATGTCTCCTATATTCTCATCCAAATCATTTATATAAATGACAAACAAAAGTGGACCCAGCACCGATCCCTGTGGAACACCGCTGTTCACAGGCCTCCAGTCCAAAAAATAATCCTCCACCACCCACTGGATCTCCTACTGTCAAGCCAATTTGTATCCAATTGGCAAGCTCACCCTAAATCACATGTTATCTAACTTTACTAATTAGGACCTTATCAAAGGCTTTACTGAAGTTCAGGAGCAAGGACGTGTTACCTGCAGTTATACAGGGCCTTGTTGAGTACTGTGTGCAGTTTTGGTCTCTTTATTTGAGGAAGGATGTTATAGCTATGGAGGGAGTGTAACAAGGGTTTACCAGTCTGATTGCTGGGCTGGCAGAATTGATAATATGAAGAGAGATTGGATTGATTAGGATTATATTCACTGGATTTTTGTTTGTGGGGGGGTGGAAGAATCTCATAGAAACCTATAAAATTCTAACAGGACAAGATGCAGGAAGGATGTTCCTGATAACCAGGGAGTCCAGAACCAGGGGTCACAGTTGAAGGATACAGGATAGGCCATTTAGGACTGAGATGAGGAAACATGTATTCACCCAGCCTGTCGAATTCTCTGCCACAAAAAACAACTGAAACCAAAATGTTGAATGTTTTCTAAGAAGGAGTTGGATATAGTTCTGAGGGGGCTAAAGGGATCAAAAGTTATCGGGAGAAAGTAGGAACTGGGTACTGAGTTGGATGGTCAGCTATGATCATATTGAATAATAGAGCAGATCCGAAGAGTTAAATAGCCTAATCCTATTCCTCTGTTTTCTATGTTTCTGTGGAGGAGAAGGAAGAGAAACTGAAGGAATAAGAAATCAAGGAAAAAGGAGGGAAGAGTAAATGAAAAACAGAGGGAAAGCGGGCCAAAACAATTATAGATTTATTAACAGGCTTGGAACTAAGAAAGGAAATACCCAATATACCGAAAGAGGCAGTGTTATTGTCAGGATACTTTGAAATAATAGTGGTAACATAATTGTAAATTTTTAATCATCCTGCTGTGTTGAACCTTTATTTCAACATAAAAATGAAGCCACCAAATTTGACCTTTGCACATGTTTACAACTTCCAAGAATGCGAGAGAAATGTATGACTTGAGGGAATTTTAGTAGAATAGTAGGCACATAACTTGTATTTTACTGTATTTTATAAACAATATTACAGCACTTCGAATAATCTGATTAGATTCCCTATTCAAGTTGCCTCCACAATCACAGTAAATTATTTTTAATTGGTTTGTGAAATGTTCTACACAACTCCTTTACATTCAAATCAGAAGAAATCTGTCCCTTTTACCCCATATCTGGAACACCCTCTTGAGGGAAAAAGTTGGTTTGGAGTCAGTTGAAATATTGGAAATGGGTATGAATTAAAATCTGTCAAGAAGAGGGACTCATAAGTTAGTAAGGCAATAAAAACATTTCAATTTATTTTTTTTTCTCTCTCTGGAAAGGTTGTGGCAGGAAGCTGGTGTCCCTAAAATCAGGGATCAACAGTTAGTGTGGTAAGGAATACATATAGGGACTCTGGATGCATCTAGGCTGAATGGTCTTTACTTGTTCTGGACCTTGTGCTTTTTGTTCCCCCCCCATTAGATTTGAGTTTGAAATATCATTGGAGGAAGCACAGAAAAGAAAACTGGAGCTCACTGTGAAGAACAGTGTTTCCTTCATGTCCAGAGAGATTGGAAAGGTATTGTACACTTGTGCAATTTGCACAAAAATTGTAACTGTGTAACAATTCAACATAACTCATTCATAATTCCAATGCAAATTATTTTAAAATTATCACGATTCAATAGCCAGAAGCTGCATTAATCCTGAGGATTGTTATGACACTGGGATAGCAACTTAGATCATCTGAGACTAGATAGCGCTGAATTTGCAACACAGTGAATTTAAAACATTCAATGACCCTAAATTGCTTATTTGTCCCTAACTAGATTTCACAAATAATCAATTGCGGAACAAAGTTTATAACTTAAACAAAAATTAACAATTATTAATAATATAACTTTGCAGAACATAGATAACTATAAGGCAATCTAATTAATATATCTGATCTGAGGCCAATCTTCTTTGATCACCAACCCCCCCACCTCCCCCATTGTTATGGACTAGGCCAGACAACTCAAAACATTCTTAAACAGGCAGCCCAGACCATAACTTTGCAATTTGTTTCAGCAAGTGTACAGTGAAAATTACCCAGAGTAAGTCAGCAAGATTGACTACCAGGTTTAAAACAGACAAAACATTTATTCACAAAATTGCACAATGAAACACAAAGAACAGAATAAAGAACCCCTACAGAACTCAGTCGATCCAAACTAGACTGAAGTATGCTGTTCCGAATACACACAACAGTCCCAATAAGCAAACTCCCTTTAAAAACCAGTATGAATGGAACATGTGCTTACTGGTTGAAGTTAGAAGGAGAGAGAGAGTTACTGTTGAACTCTCAGCCAGCTGAAGACTGAACTAAAAACTGCTCTGCTCAGCTCAGCTGGAGAGCTGACCATTCCCCTTTCCTTATACAGGTCACTTCTAAAGCATGTACAGTTTGGCCTGAAGTCTCATCTGTTTACATATAAACAAAAGGCCTCTCAATACCCTTTAATCTCTGTACCAAACCAGACTGATCGGAGCCCAGCCTGGTTTATTACCCCTCTGGAAAAAATCAAGGACAGAGTCTCCTTGAGCCAAGGAACAGCTTTTAGAAAAGAAAAAGGACTAGCTTTGTGACAGCATGAACCAACAAACAGACACAATTAAGGGATAAATTAAAAACAAAAAAAGAATCCTAAGTTACCAGTCCGATTACCATTTCAACAATGGATACCAAGCCTGCATGAAATGCATAGGTTGTATTCTAGGCAAGTAGGATTGTATATTGCTTTAATTCTGAAATCACCAGTCAATGCAGACTGGTTCCACAGACCTCTGGAGACTTGTCCTTATTTCTTAGGGACTGGGGTTCTTTTCACTGTACCAGAGAGTGCAAAATAAAAAAAAACAGTCCTGCAGCTTCCAAAGAAACACTACCGCCTGCCCAAAAGCCCAGTCAAAACACAGTTCACCCTTTGGTTTCTGTTTATTTTTCAATATTTGCTGGGGTTGGCCGGCCAGCACTGGTCCTCTCTTGATTAACCAATTCAATATCTAACCCACTGCAGTCCCAGAGCATAACAACCTCTTGGTGCCAGTTCATCTATAGTTTTGTTCGAGCAACACTTAACTTGCATTACCTTTCCAGGCCGGTTTCTAACAGCAAACATCAGTCTTTTGTTCTCTCCTTTTATTTAAAAAGCAAACTGCTGTTCAGAGTTCAATTCTCAACTCACAGTTCCAAACCAAAAATGAGAAAAATAAAAGAAAAAGAATGATAGTCTGATTAGGATTTTATAAGAACCTTGGGTAAATCATGAACTTGCAGGAGGACTCTCTCAGTATGAGAATGTTGGCAGGATTATGATCATTTCCCTCTTGTAACTACTTCTAACTAGCTATTATTCTTTGCCCTGTCAGCTTAATTTTACTAAATCTGCATTCCAACCAGGTCCTTTTTGCTTCTTTTCCAGCTCCATTTTGATCTGTCACCACTTGACTTGACTCAGGAGATAACACAGTGGTAAGTGAACAATCCATATTGTTCGAATATGAATTGGGCTAAGGAGTTGTATATCACTGTCAGTTAACAATTTTTATGCGATGTTTACCATATTTTAGCAGTAATTGATCTTTCCCAAGTTCACAGTGATATTTCCGCACCTTCTGATTTTTTTTTCTCCTTTTCCGTTTTCTTCAATAATGGTAATGGAGATTTTCCCTTAGCTGATGACTACAGAATGTAATATGGTCAATCTCCTCATAGTGAATACAGGGGTTCGGGATTCATGTTTTCAGAGAGTGAGCAGCAACAAGTTTTGCAACCCAGGATGATTAGCAGAAATTGTTAATGTGAAGTAAAAGAGCAGTAGAAGTTAAGAGGACATTGGTTAGGCCACTGTTGGAATATTGCATGCAATTCTGGTCTCCTTCCTATCGGAAAGATGTTGTGAAACTTGAAATGGTTCAGAAGAAATTTACAAGGATGTTGCCACGGTTGGAGGATTTGAGCTTTAGGGAGAGGTTGAACAGGCTGGGGCTGTTTTCCCAGGAGTGTCGGACGCTGAGGGGTGACCTTATAGAGGTTTACAAAATCATGAGGGGCAGGGGTAGGGTAAATAGGCAAAGTCTTTTCCCCGGGGTCAGGGAGTCCAGAACTAGAGGGCATAGGTTTAGGGTGAGAGGGGAAAGATATAAAAGAGACCTAAGGGGCAACTTTTTCATTCAGAGGGTGGTACGTGTGTGGAATGAGCTGCCAGAGGAAGTGGTGGAGGCTGGTACAATTACGTCATTTAAGAGGCATCTGGATGGGTATATGAATAGGAAGGGTTTGGAGGGATATGGGCCAAGTGCTGGCAGGTGGGACTAGATTGGGTTGGGATATCTGGTCGGCATGGACGAGTTGGACCAAATGATCTGTTTTCGTGCTGTACATCTCTATGACTCTAATGATTTTGGACCAGTACTGCCATTTCCACATGTTATTGTATTTTTTTAAAATGGTTTCCTTTGTGACAAATAAATAGTAATACTAGTGTTATCATCAGCTATGTCACTAAAAAGATGAAGACAGTATTAGGCTCAGCTATACTGTCATTAACAATATTTGTTGTTTAGGCAGGGGTCTGTCATGCAGTGGTAGTGATCCTAATTCTGGGCCAGAAGGTCCAGCTTCAACTCATAGCTGGCTGGAGGTCTGTTATAACATGTCCAAACAGGTTGATTAAAAAATGCATTAATTGCTTAAGTTAAAAATCACACAACACTAGGTTATAGGTCCAACAGGTTTATTTGGAAGTACTAGCCTTCAGAGTGCTGCTCCTTCATCAGGTAACTAGTGGGGCAGGCTAGTGGCCCCACTGCCACTCGATAAAAGAACAGCGTTCCGAAAGCTAGTGCTTCCAAATAAACCTGTTGGACCTATAACCTGGTGTTGTGTAATTTTTAACTTTGTCCATCCCAGTCCAACATCGGCACCACCTTATCATTAATTGTTTTGGGTGACATATGAAGGTAACACCATTTTTGTGACCCACTACAGGGTGGTCAGTGTCTTCAAATCTGTTCCACAGTGAGGTGTCAGTGCTAGAGACAGAAAACATTTTTTAAATTTATTTTTTCAAAAATACTAGATATTAAAATACATTTTCTCTTCATGTTACAGGTTCGATTTGAAGGAAGAATAGAGTGGTTCTGTGGCTTTATTAAACCCAATATTGAGTTTGTTTTTGTTTTATGACCAACTATTTTTAATGGCTTTATTTCAGTTGAAGTATTTTATACCACTTAAAGTATTATGTTACAATTTTTAATGACATTTTAAAATCAATTACTATGTTATTTGTTTTAATTCATCAAGTAAGTTCCAGAGACTGCCTTCAGGGAATTGAGAAAGCCACATTGCTTATTCACCGTCTACAGCATTAGTCCCTTCTCGTGTTTGAAGTTTATCTAAACATCAGTATGATATCTGTGGGGAAAGAAAGGAGTGGGGTGGAGATGTTCTTGGAAACTGTGATGCTTTTCAATGACGAGAACAGATTTAGCTCAGACATAATGCAATGGAAATCTATTTATCCTAAGCGTCCTATGTGAAAGAAGTTCAAGAGGCATCAATGCAATTCTATCATTTAATGTAAAATTGGAGTCTGAATGAAAACTTTATAAGGATTGCTAGTATGAAAAATGTAACTTTCACACTGGAAAAGAAGGTGTATAGAAAATGGAACTCAGGCAGGACTGAATTTCATGTTATGATTGATAGAAGTTGTGTAATAGTTGATAGCAGTGTACTGTTCCAAGAGTGTGGAAAGCAGTCTTGTTCCCTAGCATAGACAACTTTCCAATACTTATTCAAGAAATTAATCCAAAATACTAAATTCTACATCATGGAACTTAAAGAACTATCCTGGGATTTACCATAATCTGTATGTTTCTTGTAGCATCCTACAGAACAATAGTGTAGGCTACAGCGTGGACACCAGTATTTCAGCAATAGCTCCTCACATACACAGCACATTACCATCCCCCTCTTCAGCAGTGCACCAACAGGAGTTATACCCCCTCCTGTCCTGTGCTACCCACACAAACCTGCCCCTTGCCCCCTCGCTCACCTTGGACAAAGTGAGGACTGCAGGTGCTGGAGATCAGAGTCGAAGAGTGTGGTGCTCAAAAAGCACAGCAGCTCAGGCAGCATCCAAGGAGCAGGAGAGTCGACGTTTCAGGCATAAGCCCTTCATTAGGAGTGATGAAGCCCTCGCTCACCCCACCCTGAGATATAATATTGGGCTTTGTTTAGTTTATAGACCAATTTTAGTTTAGAATGGGTTGTTATGCATTTAGGCTGAACCAGGTTTGCTGAAGACAAGCAATGAACGAGCCTCTCGAAATAATAGGGTAGAAATTGCTTGTGTGCGTTTTGGGGCTCAAACCTACTGCAGCATTTGGACATTGGACCTCATTAACATTTTATTTGCCAGAGCACCAAAACTTTACAGGCAGCTCACACATTGCAGGTGAATATCAGGCCATCAATGCTGCCGAGAGTGTTCCCAAAGTATTCCATAGCAAAGATATTACTCTTACTCTGTCTGGATCCGTATATGTACCTTTTCCACCAGGGCTGCTCAGGAATTCTGAGTGGCATTGACTCAGCATTTGTTTTAGGTAGCTGCCAAGAAATCCTGAAAAACAGTCTACATAAATATTGTGCAATATGTCCTCTCACCTTTTTTCCCATAGTGCACTGCAGCTTTAAGTGTGTGGGCCTTTTTCAACTTCCTTGTGGCACAACACTTAAGGAACATCTTGCAAGGATGTTGCTCCCTACCAGTCCAAATTTATTACTGTTATCCTGTGTTTTTTCTGCCTAGACTTTCTATCCCAGTTAATACAAAGATATTGAAGGGTTTTAGTGACAACACATTTTAAAATAAAGGTTTCCCATGCTTTGGGTAGAAGCCAGTAGTGTGAACAGCTTTACAATATAGTAGAATTGTTCTGGGCTCTGTGAAGTTCCCAAGACAAATGTGCAATTGCAAATGAAACAGATGGAAATATATATGGGTAGTTTATAGTGCATATATAAACAGCAAAAAAGTTACTATGTTCACAATGCCCTTTAAAGGCAAGCCATGCACTGAGCAAAACTGAGATGAGGTGTGTCAAAACTGGGAAAACTTGCTCCACTGGAATATTTGTTGTGCAAGCAGCAGTCTAATTTTAGCAGAAAAGTGTGATTAAGCATGGAAATAACATGTTGAGAACATAGCAACAAGTACCATGTTAGAATGATGGAAGGCCACAGATGGAGCTATGAGTACTGCCGGACCCTGTTCATAGTTTGACTCCACGGTGAATAAAATTGAATTAACTTCAGAGATAAACATTGTGTACCGTATTAAGATACCTTCTATAACCAAATAGTCCATATTTTGGAGTTTTGCATAAATAGTATGCACAAATGTTTTATGGCTATATACCAGGGTTTTCAATTGAATCTTTTATGTCATTAGCTTTGAGAAAGCTTTTTGTATACATGTTGTTAAAATGTATTATGTATTCATGCAGCAAAATCAATCATGACCCAGTGTAACTTTACTCTGTACAGATTTCACTCTGATGCATCCAAGATTTTCACATCAGGTTTTCGATTGTTTAAAAGCTGCAATATGGTTTTCCTGAAGATTAACAATACAGCAACACAAACAGAAATTGCTGGAAAAACTCAGCTCATCTGGCAGCATCTGTTGAAAGAGAAATAGAGTTGATGTTTCAGGCCCAGTGATCCCCTTCATAATAGCAAGGAAACCACTAATGTTTTTCTTTCCTTTTGTCGACTATCCTTGTACAAGTCTATAGATTCCTTCGATCCATTGATTTTTCCTTAAATTCTAGGTCCATGATCAATTAATGAAATATCACTCCTGAAAACCAAGACTGATGATATCGTAAAGTAGACTGCCAAGTATTGATATCAGCATTTTGGAAACTATTTACAAAATGAACGAAGTATCACTGTGGAAAGGGAGGATCTTTCAATACAAAATACTTTACTAAGCAAGTTTTGGGAAGGGTTATTAAATAGCAAACATTCCAATCTGTGCAAATCCACAAGGAACCTGCAAAAAACCAAATTAGTCTTCTGATTGGAAAAGGTCCACTGAACTACTGTACTCAAGGATCCTGTATCTGATCAGCTGAAACAGACTTAAGTGGGACACTCTGGAATGTCCTGTGGCTGTGAAAGGTACTATTATAAATGAAAATTCTTTCCTCTAACATTCAGCCTGGGTCATGCTGTTCATATTTTGATTTTTTAAATTTGACAATCCCACAATTCGATAATCAGATCTGCAAGGATTCATCTTTAATTCTAATAGAAACTTACAATATTGTACGACTTTTGTATAATGATACATTATTTGGATTTTGTTCCTTTTGAGTATTTTGTTCCTTTTGAGTATTTGTATATAAAAATGGTTTAAAAGACTACATCGTAATATTTGATCAACAGTCAAGAGTAATCAATATATATTGAAAGACATGGTCAGGCAAGATAATGTCAACTATTGATAATCAATTTTAGTGTTCATACCTAAGGTTTCTTTTTTAAGGTGGAGTTAAACTTCAGGTGCAATGTTTGAAAGTTTACATCCAGACAGTCCTTAAAGTCCAGGTTTCTCTCTGGTTCAGTTAGTGCAATTTGATGATTTCATTCTGGTTCCTGATTTTTCTTTTAATTAGTTCATGGGATGTAGGTGGGGTTACTAGCTAGGCCATCATGTATTGCTCATCCTTCATCCTTTGAGGAGGTGGTGAGGTGCTTTCTTGAACCACTGCAGTCCTTGTGGAAATATAGTGCAGTTAGGGAGGGAGTTCCAGGATTTTGACCCAGCAACACTGAATGAATGGTGATATATTTCCAAGTCAGGATGGTGTATGGCTTGGAGGGGAACTTGCAGAGGGTGTATTTATTGCCCTTCTCCTTAAGCTTACTGCTCCTCTTCTTTGTATGTCAGTCAGGAAATGACGGGACTGGTCTAAGTAGTAAAAACCAACCAGCTATTTATAATTTACATTCTTCAATATCTAGAGCTTTCATTTCATATGAATTATGTAGCCATTATTTTGTTTGTTACATGATAAGTGTGATTGCTGTTGATATTTTCAACTAAAATTACATTTATTAAAGAAAAAACATAACTAGCATAAAACAAACTGCTACTTTTGCTAAATGTATAGTTCCACAATAGCACATTGTGATTTGAGCACTTGAATATGTAGCTCACTTAAATTGATAAAGTGGAATATTCCTGCATGTACATGTATTACTATATAATAAAGAGTGAAAATCCATATATAATCAACCTTTAGTTTATAGTTTTGATTATTTATTCCATCTTTGCCTGGGTATCTTGGCTCAGTGGCAGCACTCTTGTTATCAAAAACTTGTGTAATTAAGCCAGAGACTAAAGTACATAGTATTTTGCCTTTTCTAAAGTACAGAATTTAGGTTGCTATTTCAGGCAGGACTTGAAGAAATGAATCAACATGTAACCAATCTTTATGTAAATAATCCATTTGTTGCAAAGCAGCATGCAAACATCAGCTGCTTGCTAATTTACATGCTTGTACTACTTAAAGCAAGCCAGCAATGCTGAAAGATGAGATGCATTTCGGTTGAGCAGACATTAGAATGCACTGCAGAAGTAATTTGGACCGGAAAGACCAATGACATTACATGGAAGAAAGCAGGTTCTTACGGACTTTGACAGCCCTAGAGGTCTGAGTGCAGGAGATAAACAAAGCACAGGGAGGGAGACAAATTCTGAGAAGTCAGTGGGAGCTGACATCCATTGAGGTCAATGCTAGCAATGGACAAGTGGTTAAGGTCAGTGAATGCACCTTAAAGTGCCACATTCTGTCAACTGTACCACTAGCCTCACACTACACAATGCATCATACCCCCTTCATTTACCTATCAATAATTTCTATCAAGCAAGAATCATAATTTCACAGCTTCACCTCACACACTTAATATTGCTGCAAGCCTCTTAGGTATCTCACACTTTTAGCACTTGGTGCCAGCTCTTGAACCATGACAATGACCAGGCTCATCATATCTCATCCATTATGTATAGTAAAATAAAACAACACAGAAACAAATTGTTTAAACACAGCAATTCACATTTATCCACCTTAAACTATCTAATCTATTTGTAAATATTGAAATCCACTGGTTTAACAAAATCCTATTTACCTAAATAGGATCTCCACTGCACCTCCAATAAAAGTATTGACAGTGGATTCAGAGAACCCAAGGAAATTGCAGGCTACTGTCTCTGCTTCAACTCCTAACTCTAGTGGCGAAAGTGAGTACTGCAGATGCTGGAGATTAGAGTGGTGCTGAAAAAGCACAGCAGGTCAGGCAGCATCCGAGGAGCAGGAAAATATTTTCTGATCATCATTCCTGATGAAAGGCTTTTGCCCGAAAAGTCGATTTTCCTGCTCCTCGGATGCTGCCTGACCTGCTGTGCTTTTCCAGCACCACTCTAATCTTGGTTCTAACTCCAGTGGTCTATTGTAACGATATTTCCCCATTATCTGTCCTAAGTCTTAGATTACATAATTAAATGCATCTGTCTATGCAATCATAGTCACAACGCAGAAACAGACCCTTCAATCCAACTCGTCCATGCTGACCAGGTTTGCTAAACCGAACTCGTCCCATAATCTCTATAAATCTTTCCTATCCGTGCACCTGCCCAAATGCCTTTTTAAATGTAATTTTACTCACCTCCACCACTTCTTCTGGCAGCTCGTTCCATATAAGCACCACCCTCTGTGTGAAAAAGTTGCCCCTCAGGTCCATTTTTAAATCTTTCCTGTCTCACCTTAAATCTATGCTCTTCATGGTTTTATCAACCTCTATAGTGTTGCCTGTCAGCCTCCTACCTGCCTGTCCAGCCGCTCCTTATAACTCAAACCTTGCAGATTTGATAACATCCTTGTAAATCTTTTCTGCACCCTCTCACAAGTTTAACAACATCCTTCCAATAGAAAGGCAACTGGAATTGAATGCAGCATTCCAAAAATGATCTAACCAATATCTGTACAGCTGCAACATAATGTCCCAACTCCAACACTCTGTTCTCACCAATGAAACCAAGCGTGACAAATGCCTTCTTCACCACCCTGTCTATCCGTGACACCACTTTCAAGAAACTATGTACCTGCACCCCTAGGTCTCTGTGTGACAACACTCCCCAGGGCCTTACGATTAAACTGACAAGTCCTGCCTTGGTTTTTCTTATCAAAGTGTAACACCTCACATTTACCTGAATTAAACTCCACTTGCCACTTCTTGGCTCACTGGCCCAGTTAATCAAGATCCCACTGTACTCTTAGATAACTTCCTCATCATCCACCAAAACATCAATTTTGGTGTCATCTGCAAATTTCTAAACATGCCTCCCATGTTCTCATTCAAATTTTATATAAATGATGGAACAGAAGTAGACTCAGCACCAATGCTTGTGGCACACTGCTGGTAACAGGCCTCTGGTATGAACAACTACCCTCCAGCACTACCCTCAGTCTCAAACCATCAAGCCAAATTTTGTATCCAATTGGCAGCTCTCCCTGGATCCAGTGGATTTAACCTTACTAATCAATCTACCATGCATAACCTTTTCAAAGGCCTTTCTAAAGTCCATGCAGACAATGTCTACTGTTGTGCCTTCATCTATTTTCTTGGTCACCTCTTCAAAAAACTCAATCAAATTTGTGAGATGAGAATTCCCACATACAAAGCCATGCTGATATTTCCGAATCAGCCTATGCACATCAAAATCCTGTCTCTCAGACTCTCCTCCAATAACTTACCCACCACTGATGTCAGGCTCACTGGTCTTTGCTCCCTGACCTTTCCTTACGGCCTTTCTTAAATAATACCATGACTTGGAGGTGCCAGTGTTGGACTTGGGTGGACAAAGTTCAAAATCACACAACACCAGGTTATAGTCCAATAGGTTTATTTGGAAGCACTAGCTTTCGGAGCGCTGCTCCTTCAGGAGGTCGTCCTTCAACAACCTGATGAAAGCGCAGCGCTCTGAAAGCTAGTGCTTCCAAATAAACCTGTTGGACTATAACCTAGTGTTGTGTGATTTTTAGTTTTAAATGATGCTGCAATATTAGCCACCCTCCAGTCTTCTGGCACTTAACCCGTGGCTGTCAATACAAATATCTCTGCAAGGGGCTCTGCAATTTCTTCCCTAGCTTCATACAATGTCCTGGCATACACTTGATCATATTTCACGGATAGTTCACTGGTTTGAATTTAACTGTTCTTCAGTGCATTCTTCGTAATAATACCTGAACCAATCTGCGTACTCTTCTCACACAGTATAAATTTTGTTCCTGTGAGATTTGGTAATTGCGGGTCAGGTAGCTGACTTGACTTGACAGCTGGCTTATGATACAGAGTGATGCCAACAATGTGAGTTCAATTCCCACAATGGCTGAGGTTACCATGAAGGTCACACCTTATCTTACAATTCTGGTCTGATAAGATAAAGCCAAAAAGTATGGTTCTTTTTCTGCAATATTCAAAAATAACATAACATTTTAAGAAATATTTGTTGAGATAAAGACTTCATGACAGCATTTGGAGAAGAGCAGGCAAGATCGAAGTACTGGCCAGAATATATCTCTCAACCAACATCATTAAAACATATTATCTTGTAAGTGTCATACTGTTGTCTATGGGACTGTGTGTGCAAATAGGCTGCTACATGACAACAGTTCAAAAGTACTTAATGGGCTGTAAACAACTTTGAAATGTTTTTAAAGGAACTATACAAATGCAAGTTCTTCTTCCTCAAGACAGAGAAATTTTCTATTCAGGGAATGTGGAGCAAAAGGACATAATCTTAGAGTTAGAACTAAGATATTAGGACTGAAATTTAAAACTCACACCCCAAAGTATTACCTAAAGTTGGATCAATTAAACTTTTCAAAATTAAGATCAATAGAATTTTGTGGGATAAGGTATCAAAGTCTTTGGAACAAAAGGAATTAAATGGAGTTGAGGTCAAGATCAGCCCTGATCTAATTAAATGTCACAATATACTTGAGGGGCTTAAATGGCTTACTTCTGTCCCTATGGTACTTTAACTGCACTGTCAGAAAATCACCCTTTAATGCAGTTTCATTTTTTTCATTGTTAGAAAGCTTATGGCTTCTGCAGTTGGAGGTTCCAATTGTTCACTCAATTGTTCCAAAATAAAGGTAAATTTACATTACATATGCCAGAACGTGGAATTCAGAAATGGCATTCCTCATGTCAAGGTTTTAGTCAGAGTGGTGCTGGAAAAGCACAGCAGGTCAGGCAGCATCCGAAGAGCAAGAAAATTGACATTTCGGGCAAAAGCCCTTCATCAGGAATAGATTCCTCATGTCAAGTTAACCCCAAAGTAGTGCTTGCAGGCTGTGCATCACAGCAAATTGTTGGCACCATGCTGATAATAGCGTAATTACAATTAGCAGAGAAAAGTGACTGTTATTGCATTAGTCTAGGTTGAATCCATGAGGGTAAGTAGTAGTATTCTAATCAATGTGCATCTAACTCTGCTTAAGCGTAATGACTGATTCCATTCATTCTACACCTAGTATTGTGTCCAGTCCTTGTTCTCGATAATCAGTGGATAGGTTCAGAACTATTTTTGAATAACACATGGGTAAATACAGCAAGGCAAATAATTCTATGACACAGAAACAGTCTAAACAGACCAACAGGTCTAAGCCAGTGACAATGTTCAGCCCAAGCTTCCTTCACTTTACTTAATCTCAACATATTAACATCATTCTATAACTTTCTCCATCCTGTACTTATCTAGTTTCCCTTTAAATGTATTGATGAAATGCATAGCCTTTTACGTTTGCTTTGGATTATGGCTTAGCAGAACCTGTACCTAATGCACTTTTACACTAAGTGATCCATTAAATCACTAAAAGCATTGTCCTAAAACCAAATTAAAAGCAATTAGCAGCAAATTCCAATTTAATGGCTCTCTACATTAGAAATGTAGAGAGCCATTAATTGTAAAACTTGGTTCTTGCAGCGAATCAATGAATAATGAAGGCTGTTTCAGACTGGGCGTGCCCAGAGCAAAGAATTAAATGAGACCAAAGCTGTTGAGTTCAACTCACTGCACTCAAGCATCAAGTGGAGATCAGAAGTAAAATACAAGGTGAGTACAGTTCTTTGCATTAAAATATTGGATTCAAATTGCAAAACTGCTGATCAGGAAACAAAGTTCAGAATTAACCTTTCAGTATCTTGCTTAGCTCATCCTTGTTAAAAATAAATTTGTCATATTGACACTGTTACAAAAATAATAGCATTGAAATTTGGTCATGGACACCTATTTTTCAGAGGGCTATAAAGCCTGCAATATGGCAGGCAGCACATGCCCATTACAAGCTAGAATTGTGCTAACTGTCATTTTAGTAAATGCTAAAAGAGGGTATATCGTGCCTGGATCTGAAACCGAACGATGCAAGGTTTTACTGAACTTTTTCATGCATACAGCTGAAGGATATAAAACATCAAGGATTGATTGAGTAATTTCATTAAGTGAAACTGTAAATTAATTCAAACCTTCTTATGCATTCACATGTACTCTTAGACCCTGAGCCAAAAATATAATTGGCTAGATTATAGTTTATTTGTATTTTGACTTAAATTATATGACATGCTTTAAGTTAAGCTTCAATAGTAATCAACACCTATTAAGACCCTCTTCAAGCTTTAGGTGATTGACTGATAAATGGTAGCAAGTTAAAATTAGAGGCACAATGTTTGAATGTACAAAGCATTGGTGATTAGATGAATTAATGGCACCAATAGAGATAAACAGAATTAATCTAAAAGCCATTATAGAGAGACAAAAACTATGCAATCAATTTGGCAATTAAATATTGCAGGATATGGTAACACAATGGTTATCACTCCTGCCTCACAGTGCCAAGGACCTGGGTTCAATTGCAGCCTTGGGCAACCATCTGTGTACAATTTGCACATTCTCCCCGTGTCTGCGTGGGTTTCCTCTGGGATGCTCCAGTTTCCTCCCGGAGTCCAAAGATGTGCAGGTCAGGTGGATTGGCCATGCTAAACATTGCCATTATAGTGTCCAGAGATGTGTGGGTTAACCATGGTAAAAACCATGTGGGGTTATAGGAATAGGGTGTGGGTCTGAGTGGGATGCTGCCAGGAGGGTTGGTGCAGACCTGATGGGCTGAATGGCCTCTTTCTGCACTGTCGGGATTCTATGACTTGATGCTTTGAAAAGACTGTCAAATGGAAAAGCAGGGATCACTGATCACTGAGAATAACGTAAGAAAAATAATGAGAAGAATCTTGGCTCGAAGGAGGAAGCCGTTGAATCAGGATAGGTAGAGTTGGGAATAACAAGAGATGAGAAAACACTGGTGAGAATATTACAGGGTATGAGTCCCTGTAACAGTTACACTGTTGGACAAAACATTGATGAAGAAATAGGAGGAGTTTGTAACAAAGTAGCTTTATAAACCACAGGGAGTTTGATCTCATAGAATGGACAAATTAAAATTGACAGAAGTAGTTCCATAGAATGCATCTGAGCCAGTTTGCAAGCGCAACATATTATGGAGCCAATCAGGAAAGGGCTATTTTAAATGTTTCCTTGTGCCTTGAAACAGGGTTAAATTGTCATATTGAAGTTACAGCTGCTTTAAAATGATAAATTTCACAGAATTGTCATAATGCAGGAGGAAGCGATTCAGCTCATTGTGCTTACACTGGCTCTTCAAATGAGCATCATTATCTAGAGCCAATCTCCTGCCTTTTCCTTGTACCTCATTTCTATCTCCAAAGAACTATCTAATGGTCTCCTGAATGCCTCAATTGAACCTGCTTCCATCACACTTCCAAACTAGACAGGCAGGAGGCTGGAAGAACACAGCAGGCCAGGCAGCATCAGGAGGTGGAGAAGACAACATTTTGGGTGTAACACTTCTTCAGGACTGGGGATGGGTGTAAGGGGGAGCTGCAGATAAAGGGAGTGGTGGGGGGCAGGGTGGTGAAGTGGGGATAGGTGAAGACAGGTAGAGGGTGCGACCTGGTTGGTCAATAGGAGAGATGAATCTAGTTGGTGGCAGGAAGCAGTAGAGGGAGGGGGAGGGGCTGGAAAGGGAGTCAGGGGAAGGGGAGGGAGGTTATTTGAAATTGGAGAACTCCATGTTGAGTCCTCCGGGCTATACGCTGCCCAGATGGAAGATGAAGTGTTGTTCCTCCAATTTGTGGTTTGGTTTGTTGTGGCAACGGAGGAGGCAGAGGATGGTCATGTTGGAAAGGGGGTGGGAGGGGAATTAAAATGATTGGTGACTGGGAGGTCCGGTCGGCCCCTGCAGGCCCGGCTGAGATGCTCAGGGAACTGTTCCCTTGGTTTACTTTTGGTCTCCCTGTTGTAAAGAAGACCACATTGGGAGCACTGGATACAGTAAACTAGGATGGACGAGAGGCAGGTGAACCTCTGTCTCACCTGGAAGGACTGTTTAGGGCCCTGGTTGGAGGTGAGGGAGGTGGTGTGCCAGCAGGTAACTCAACATTGAGTTCTCAAATTTCAAAAAACCTCCCTCCCCAGTCCCTCCTCCTCCCTTCTACTGCTCCCTGCCACCAACCGGGTTAATTCCTCCCATTGACCAACCAGGTTGTACCCTCTACCTGTCTTCACCTATCCCCACTTCACCACCCCCTTTATCTGCAGCTCCCCCCACACGCATCCTCAGTCCTGAAGAAGGGTTACACCTGAAATATCAACTTCTCCACCTCCTGATGCTGCTTGGCTTGCTGTGTTCTTCCAGCCTCCTGCCTGTCTATTTTGATTCCAGCATCTGCAGTTTTTCTGTCTCCATCACACTTCCAGGCAGTGCATTCGTACCCTGACTACTCACTGTGAAAATGATTTTTTTCTCACCTCACCTTTGCTTCTTTTGCAAACGCTGAAAATCTATGCCCTCTTATTCTGCTCCTTTTATGAGTGGGTACAGCTTCTCCTATCTACATTATCCAGGCCACTCATCATTCGAAAACCTCTTGTAACTCTGCTCTGAGCTTACTTCTCCAAGGAGAACAGTCTCAACTTATTCAATCTATCCTCATCACTGAAGTTTTTTATTCCTGGAACTATGCTTGTAAATCACTTCTGCACACTCTCAAATGCATTCACATCTTTCCTATAACATGACACTGACAACTGTACACAATACTCCAGCTGAGGTCTAACAAGTGTCTTATACAAGTAAAGGACCACCTCCTTGCTTTTGTACTCCATTAGTTAAGCAGAGGACACCGTGTGCTTTCTTAATTGCTCTCTCCAGCTGTTTCCACAGATCTTCATTGAGCTGTGCACATATGCACCCAGGTCCCTCTACTTCTGGACCACCTATAGAATTGTACTCCCTATTTTATATTATCTTTCAATGTTTTTCCGACTAGAGTGTATCACGTCACACTTCTCTACATTGGACCTCATCTGTCATTTATCTGCCCACTGCACCAACTTATCAATGTCCTTTTGGAGTTCATATTTCTCAGTTTACAATTTCAAGTTTCATGCCATCTGCAAGCTTTCAAATTGTCCCCTGCATACCAAGATCCAGCTCATTAATGTATACTAGGAAAAGCAAGGGTCCTAATTCTGACTCCTGGGGAACTCTGCACTGAGTGCTGCTTAGCTAAAAAAGAGTGCTCTGGGTGAAAATAGTGAGTTAAGTCAGATGGGGAGTAGGTGAAGCTAAAAGATTGAGTGTGGGTGGATATAACTGGGGAGGGAGGGGAAAGGTATCTCAGAGGAAAGCAGCATCAGCCAATTTCATGGTAGCACAGGTGGCTCTGTTGCACAGAAGGGGAGGAAAATGATCAGCACGGCTATAGTGATAAGGGATTCAATAGTAAGGGATACAGACAGGCGCCTCTGTGGCCGCATTTGTGAATCAGAATGGGATGTTACTTCCTGGTGCCAGCATCGGGGACGTCATGGAGCTACGGCAGGACATTCTGGAGCGAGAGGGTGAATAGCCAGTGATTGGGGAACACATAGGTAAACAAAGAGATCTGGACCTTAAAGCTGAACATAGGAAGTTAGGTAGTAAATTAAAATGGAGGACCTCAAATGTAATAATCACAGGATTACTCCCAGTGTCATGTGCTAGCGAAAGCAGGTATAAGAGGATAGATCCAATTAATGCATCACTGGAGAAATGGTGTCACAAGAAGAAGCTTAGATTCTTGAGGCATTGGGACCATATCTGTGGAGGGTGGGACCTGACTGGTTGAACATGGATAGAGCTGAGATGAATATCCTCATGGGGCTTTTACTAATTTTGTTGGTGAGGTTTTAAACTAGCATGGCAGGGGATGGGAACAAAAAAGTAAGCTTAGATGGGTCAGATTCGGATCAGGAAACATGAGGTAGAGTATTATTTAGTGATGTCGTCACCGATGGTAAGGTCCTCGGGAGTGCTGCTGAACAAAGAGACCTTTGAGTGCAGGTTCATTGCTCCTTGAAAGTGGAGTTGCAGGTAGATTGGATAGTGAAGAAGGCATTTGGTATGCTTTCCTTTATTGTTCAGAGTATTGAGTACAGGAGTTGGGAGGTCATGTTGCGGCTGTATTGGACATTGGTTAGGCCACTGTTGGAATATTGCGTGCAATACCTGTCTCCTTCCGATTGTGAAACTTGAAAGGGTTCAGAAAAGATTTACAAGGATGTTGCCAGAATTGGAGGATTTGAGCTTTAGGGAGAGGCTGAATAGGCTGGGGCTGTTTTCCCTGGAGCTTCGGAGGCTGAGGGGTGACCTTATAGAGGTTTACAAAATTATGCTGGCAGGTGGGACTAGATTGAGTTGGGATATCCGGTCGGCATGGAGGGGTTGGACCGAAGGGTCTGTTTCCGTGCTGTACATCTCTATGACTCTCTCTCTCTATGACTTGGAAAAACAAAAACAAACTAGGTTTAAAAGCATCCAAAGGAAATTGGGGTTGAGTTGTTTATACAAGGAGTATTACAAAGAAGACAGGTGAACTAAGGGCACAGACAGATACATGGCAGCACAATGTTGCTACAACAGAAACCTGGCTAAGGGAGGGTAAAATTGGCAGTTCAATATCCCAGAATGTGGAGTTTTCAGGCAGGATAGTGTGTGACCAAAAAAAGGAGGGAGATGGCAGTATTGGTTAAAGAATGAATTACAGTTGAGAGAAGGTACGATAGACTGTATGGGTTAACAAATGAGGTTTTACGGGTTGAATAAAACAAAGGGCAGTCACATGGCTAAGAATATACTACAGACCCCCAAGTAGTGACGGGCAGATGGAAGAACATGTATGTAGACAAAATTTTACCTGTCGGAAATAAGAGGCAATAACAGGAGGAGATATGTACTATCCGAATATCAATTGGGCTTCAAACAATATAAAGGGCACTGAGAGTGAAAAATTCAGATATTGTATCCAGCGATTTTTATTTTTAAACAATACGTGACAAGCCTATCGAGAATAGATGCAATTCTGGATTTATTTTGGGAAATGATCCTCAAGTGGGTGACTATTTCGGGGATAATGATCATAATTCGGTTAGATTTAGTATTACATTACATACCCTACAGTGGGGAAACAGGCCCTTTGGCCCAACAAGTCCACACCAACCTGCCGAAGCGTAACCCACCCATTTCCCTCTAACTAACACACCTAACCTCTGGGCAATTTAGCATGGCTAATTCACCTGACCTGCACATCTTTGGACTGTGGGAAGAAACCGGAGCATCCAGAGGAAACCCACGCAGACAAGGATATCTGAACACAGACAGTCGCCCGAGGCTGGAATCGAACCTGGGACCCTGGGGCAGCAGTGCTAACCACTGAGCCACCGTGCTGCCCTGAATTATTATGGAAAGGGACAGAGAAAAATCAGGAGTAACAGTTTCTAACTGGGGGAAGGCAAATTTTATAAAACTGCGAAGTGATTTGGCGGAAGTGGATTGGACAGCACTGCCAAAGGATAAATCAGTGGGAAACCAGTGGGAGGCGCTAAAAAGTGAGATCCTTATAGCATAAAGCAGATATGTCCCCTCCAAAAATAAGAAAGGTACTGCCAAATCTAGACCCCCATTGTTTTATGGAAAAATACAGGGGAAGATTAAACAGAAAAAGAAAGTTTATGATAGTCACTAAAAACTCAAAACTGCAGATAGCCTATAAGCATGTAGAAAGTACAGGGATCAAGTTAAAAGAGAAACAAGGAGATCAAAGAAAGAAAATGAAAAATATTAGAAAGTAAGATAAAGGAAAACCCAAAGATAGTTTGTCAGTATATAAAGAGGAAAAGGTTGGATCAGGAAAAAATGGGACCTAATCAGAGATGAAGAAGGAAACTTGTGTGAAGATGCAGAGGAAATGGTACGAATTTTAAATGAATTCTTTATTTTCACAAAGGAAAGGGATGATGCGGATATAGTAATCCAAGACGAGCAGTGTGAAATCCTGGACAAAATAATCATAACAAGAGAGGAAGTGTTAGAACATAGAACATAGAAGAATACAGCGCAGTACAGGCCCTTTGGCCCTCGATGTTGCGCCGATCCAAGCCCACATAACCTATACTAACCCACTATCCTCCATATGCCTATCCAATGCCCGCTTAAATGCCCATAAAGAGGGAGAGTCCACCACTGCTACTGGCAGGGCATTCCATGAACGATATGAATGGTAATGACATTACACAACTAGACATATACAATGAATATTTATTTAAATGCCATACCCTGCCAAATGTAACAATATCTCCAGACTGATTAAACACCACATCTCTAAATCTCAGATCCCAACCATTGTATCACTCTGGGCTCATACCTGACTTTCAAGAGCACACTCTTAAGCATTTAACACTGTTGCAAACCACACAGTCAGGTCTTACAGTGCACACACACACTATCAGCTATTCAACTATTTTGACCAGATTACATGGTACTCTTTGGGGATCTTCACTCTCCTTCCCAAAGTGAATCACCTCACATTTAGCTACATTGAATTCCATTTGCCACCTTTCTGCCCAGCTCTGCAGCTTCTCTATATCCTGCTGTAACCTGCCACATCCTTCCTCACTGTCAACAACTCCTCCGACTTTCGTATCATCCGCAAACTTGCTCACCCAACCTTCTAACCCCTCTTCCAGGTCATTTATAAGTTAGAGGAGTTAGAATCCTTGAAAGTGGATAAATCGTCAGGGCTAAATGGGTTGTTCCCTCGCACTTTGAAAGAGGTCAGGGAGGAGATAGCAGATACACTGAAGATTATTTTTCAATCTTCACAACACAGGTGAGGAACCAGAGGACTGGAGGAATGCAATTGTGGTTCCATTGTTTAAAAAGGGTACAAAGGAAATGCCAAACAATTACAGGCCGGTCAGTCTTACTTTGGTGGTGAGAAAATTGTTAGAATCTTCCGATAGATTGGATAAACTTTCACTTAGAAAAGGCACGGACTAGTCAGGGATAGTCATCATGGCTTTGTTAAGGAAAGATCATGCCTTACAAATTTGATTGAATTCTTTGAGGAAGTGATAAGAAGGATCAATGCGGGTAGTGCGGTTAATGTCATCTGTATGGATTTTAGTAAAGCATTTGACAAGGTCCCACATGGCAGACTGGTCAGTGATGATATGGAGATGCCGGTGTTGGACTGGGATGTACAAAGTTAAAAATCACACAACACCAGGTTATAGTCCAACAGGTTTAATTGGAAGCACTAGCTTTTGGAGTGCTGCTCCTTTATCAGATGGTTGTGATACAGGGTAATGTGAATGAACTGGATCTAAAGTTGGCTTAGTAAAAGGATAATGGTCAATGGCTGCCCTTGTGAACATAAAGCTGTTTCAAGTAGTCTGGAATTCACACTGCCTAAGTTGGTGATGGAGGCAGAGGCCCTAAACTCTTGCAAAAAGTACATGGATCTACACCTGTAAGCTGCAGGGCTATGGGCCAGTGTGCAAGAAAATGGGATTAGAAAGGGCATCTGGATGTCTCTATGTTGGCACTGACAAGATGGGCGGAATGGCCCACTTCTGTGCTGTATCATTTCTGTTTTTCCACTACAAACATTCCACCAGTCTGAAAAATATCTCTTAACCATCAATCTGTGTCCTATCACTCTTAATTTTGAATCCATGATGCTTTTGTCATGACCTAGATCTTGCCTCACTAGTCTGTTGAGTGGCACTGTATCAAACACCTGCTGGAAATCCATGTAAACCATATCAGCAGCATGACCTTGATCGAACCTTTGGTTACCTCTTCAAAAACTCCAGCTGTAGATCCACGTACTTTTTGCAAGAGTTTAGGGCCTCTGCCTCCATCACCAACTTAGGCAGCGTGAATTCCAGACACCAACCACCCTCAGTGTACAAATGTTATTCCTCATGTCCCCTCTAACCCTCCTGCCACATAGATTCAAGCTATGACCCCTGGTTTTTGAATCTCTGCTAAGGGAAACAGGTTCCTCCTGTCTACTCTATCTCTAGTCCTCACGATTTTGTACACTTCAATCATGTTACCACTCAGCCTTCTCTGTTCAGGGAAAACAATCCCACCCTCTTTCATTGTAGCTACAGTCCTGGCCTCATTCTAGTAAATCTTCTCTGCATTGTCTCCACAGCCACAGCAATTACGTCCTCCTTGTAATGGGATGACCAGAACTGCAGACAACATCCAGTTGTGGCCTTAACAGTGTCTTATACAGTTTCATCACTATATCCCTACTCTTCTATTCTATACCTCTACCAAAGAAGGAGTGCATTCCATATGCCTTTGTTACAAGCTTATCCACCTGTCCTGCTACCTTTGGGATATGTGCACTCGCATGCCAAGGTCTCTGACTTCATCTATTCCTCTCAGTACATTCCTGTTTATTCTGTATTATCTTTTACTGCTTGACCTCCCTAAATGCATTACCTCACACTTATCACCATTGAACTCCACCTGCCACTCTCCTGCCCACTACACCAACCCATCTATATCATTTTGGAGCTTACAGCTATTCTCTGCATGATCTCCTTGTTAGAAATCCAAGCTGACTCTTCCTAATCAATCCAACTTCTTCCATGTGATTACTAATTTGACACCAAATAACTTCTAGAAACTTCTCCATCACTGAAGTTAACTTGAATTTCACAGTGAATTCAAAAGTAACAGACATGTGTCTGAAGCTAGAATATGACAGTGAACTAACAAGATAGGCATAAGGGGCAAATTTTCTCAGTAGATTTGGAAATTAGATTTCAGTTATGTTAATAGATAAGCAATGACAAACATTTAAAGAAATATTTGATAATTCTCAACAAATACAGATTCCTTTGATAAATAAAAAGTCCAGTGATCATAATATCTTTAGTTAGCCACAGACGAAGAGAAGTATTAGATTAAAAGAAGCTTATAATACTACCAAGAGTAACACAACAAAGATTGGGAGGATTTCAGAAAGTAGCAAAAGATGTCCAAAAGTTGATCAGAGGAAGTAAAAGGATGAGAGTAAACTAGGAAAAAGTACAGAAACTGATAGTTAATGTGTTCTAAAACTATAAACAAAAGAACAGAGTAACAAGTGTGTCTCTTTGATGCTGAGACAGGGGAAATAATAATAGAGAATATGGAAATGGCAGAGACATTAAAACAATATATAATAGCCCATAATTTGTTCTCTTATCCCAAATTTCTCTCAGAAAAACCATTAAGGTGGCTAGTGTTGGAAATGGACATAGCATAGTGACACTTGTTTTAAAAAAAAATTGCTGGGGGATGCTAATGCAGACTTTAATCTTGATTTGAACCAATTTCAACTTTTGAACATTTGATTCAGATGCTAGATATGAAGAGCAAGACAAACATTATTTTTCTAGCCTTGGCATCATGAAATACAAATCATTCTCACCCCAAATCCTCTCTTTCTTAACAGGAAAATTGACTGGGCAGAATGTCTGACCTGGAGAATGCAATGATTGCTATCATAAAAGTCTTTCACAAGTATACAGAATGCAAGAGAGATAAACTTAAGAAAACCCAGCTGAAGGCTCTTGTCAACAATGAGTTAAACCAATTTATTGAGGTAGAAGAAATTCTAAGCAATCACTCTGTATATGAAACATTTCTGTTATTTTGTGACACTCTGCTGGGATGAATGCTCATGTAAGGTACATCTGATATGTTGCTCCAAATAAGGACTTCAGTTTTTTGCATCTAATCTTTTTATTGCATTGATACATTTTTTAACAGTAATTGAAATTTTGTGCATTAGTTCCAGAGCTGGAGATACCGGAAAAATGTTCCAAATAGTACTTCTGTTGTCACGAGGTACCACACAGACTCTACAAAAGTAAACAAGCAGCAACAGTAGACTGTATGGCCCTTCAAGCCTGCTCTACCATTCAATAAAAATCACAAGATCTGCCTTAATGCCACTTTCCAGCCATGGTGGAATACTCTAGGGAAGGGTTTTGCGCATTCACAGCCTTCAGTGAAGAAATTTATTCTCACTTCAATTGTAAATGATCAAGTTCTTATCCTGAGACTGTGCTCCCCCCACTGCCCCCTCCACCCCAGATTGTACAGCCAGAGAAAATAATCTGTGTGTCAACTCTGTCAAGCCCCTTCCGAACCTTACATTTCAATATGACCACCCCTCATTCTTCTAAACTCCACGAGGTATAGGTCCAACCTGCTCAATCTCTCCTCAAAACTCAACTCTCTCATTCAAGTGAACTTCCACGATGCCTGCAAGGCAAGTATATCCTTGCTTCAATATGGAGACAAAGCTATACACAGTGCACCAAGTGTGATCTCACCAAAGTGCTGTATTAAGACTTTCTTATTCCTGTACTCCAATCTCCTTTCTATAAAAGGCAACATGCCATTCACCTTCCTAACTGCAGGTTGCCACTTCACACCGTTTTTGTTCCTTATACAAGGGCACCCTAACTCTCTCTGAACATTTAACAGTTCCACACCTTTCAAATATGCACGACTGTTCTATTCATCCTAACAAAGTGAATAGCGGCACAACTTCCCATGTTATTTTCCATCTGCCACATTAATGCCAACTCACTTAAACTTGCCTATTTGCAGAATTCTTCCATGTTTTGGCAGTGATTGTTTTCAATGAGATTCAATGGGCGGTCCACCATGCCCCAGGTCAAACAACTTTTTCATCTTCAGCTCATTAATTATGCAACTGACCTCAATGGCACCTGACTCCAGAATCGTGTAGCAAGAGAGATGGAAGTGCTGGCCTTTGATGGCACTTGGCCACAGTCTCACCACTGGTGCCATATTTACATTCCAGCTTCACAGCATTTCATGAACGACCTATTACACTGTGACACTGCACCACTGTAACCCAACAAATGGCCCAGAAAGGGAAGCTGGCACTCTGTTTTGCAGATAGGGACTTGGAGATGCAGGTGAACAGGATGGTCAAGAGAAGGGCAATGCTTTTTCCCTTCACACTGCCTACGGATGCCACTCCACTGAACAGCTATGTCCAGCTGAAAGCAAGTTAATACCTAAATGCCAGCATTTCCTCTCTGTTACGTCACACTCTCAGGGTCACAATTACTCTCTCTAACTCTGCCATTGCACTCAGCTCTCACCAGGCTAATGGACTACAAAAGCTCTCACTATTATATGCAGCATGGTCACTCAATGGCTGTCACTAAACCCATCCTCCAAAACCTCAAACCCTTCCTATTCTCTGAGATTCCCACACACTCACTGGAGACACCTCACCACCTCTCCGGTCCCTGCACCACCTCTCCGGTCCCTCCCTAATGTTTTCCCATCCACATCCATCATACTCCTCCTCTCTTTATATGCTTGTGCAGAAAAGAAATATCTCCTAACTGGGTAGAGAGGGCAGAAACCAGTGGTGGATATTATATTTCTCATCCCATATGAGGGGAAAATGCTGCATTTGGCTGGAGAAGAAGGTGGGGTACCAGACATGAGCAACCAACAAAGTAAGCTTCATTGGGCTGTCCTGCACTGCTCTCTTGTTAACGCCAATGCTAACTCATTCTTGTCCTAAACAAGCCTTTGCCCATTTTTCACATCTAATTCCCTCTTCTCTTATGCAGGTACTATTGGGACCCAGTGAACCACCACACATAGAAAGCAGCACTGCTAACCCTCACGCCCACCTCAACCTCTGAGGAAGAAGCCACTCAACCCCTGGAGATGTACCAGCAAGGCTTTCACCTGTTTTTCCCCCCCACCCCACCCACCCCCAGATCAGATACTGTTACCTTGGTGATTTCTCTTTCTCGATTAGATTTGGGAGCACGATCTGGTGAACACATCACTGCCCCATCTCCACAGGTGGGCAAGGAAGAAATGCCCAGGTTTCTGGCACTCAGAGGACTGCCAGAGACCAGACACTTCAGGCAGAAGTCTTGGCTATTAATGATTTTGTCAAAATGGACAGAGAGGCTCAGGCTACTTTGTCCACGACAATCAGGAACCTGGATGGAAGAATGGAGGAATCCAATGTTATCAGTACCATGGTGGCTCCAACATGCGTGTCTGTCCGCCATGCAGAGCTAGGTCCAGCACACTCAGTGTCTATTGGATACGCACACAGACCTGCACTCCTGCACTCCATCACTGTAGCCATAGGTGCTCAGTGTTAATGGCAAGGTGAGAAGGTGGAGAACCTTAACATCATTCTCGGTGCCTCCTTCCTCTCAGGGAAACAAGGTGGTGACAGCAGATAACCCTGGGGGAAGGAGGGGGGGGGGGAAGCAGACGCAAGACCTTCAGAAACTTCCTCTCAGGACACTCTCGAATGTCCAGCCCGCCACCTTCCCATTGCCTGTGACACTGAATCATGTAGAAATCTAAGCCTATAAAGGTGAGCCTGTATTTCATTAGGCCCAGGCACTTTAAACCCAAACACTCTTGACATTGACTGGTCAAGATTTCCAGAACAATAAGGTCAAGTACGGAGTACACTCCCTCTACCACAGCTACAGAAGTCAGGACTGTACTTCGACATAAAGCAAGGGAAAGGAAGAGAAAAGCTGACTGAGGTCATATCGGTGGCACAGGTAATAAATATTTTATTGTTAAATAACCTTGCAGTTTTGTTAATGTATGTTCACTTGCACTTTTAAAACGTCTATTCTCGTCCTTTTGTAGCCTTCCGAATGGGTGAAGTTGCTCCTGTTTGATGTAATGAGCAGCCTTTTCAGACTTTCCCAAGTTGCAATGACCAAGCATTGTTCATCTCTCTCAAGCAACTGACTCCCTTGGTTGCAGATTTCAGCAGACAACGAGAAGCTTTGTACCATCATGTTTTTACTGCAGCCAACGGGCTGAACTTCAACGTGAACAATACTAAGGCTAAAAGCAATATGCAAGGATTGTTTTGGGGCTCAGCCTGATTGTTCCATCCATAATGGCACACAACTTGAGTGAAAGTGCAGAATGAGTGATAACTGCACAGATCTCTGCAGGCAATGTTAAATTCTGCCTTTCAGCTTTTCAAGGGAGCACATTGTCATTGAAGAGTGGCCAGTGTGCAATGGAAGTACACATCTCCACTCTCCCTCCTAGTTCACTGGGCTGCTGAGAGAAGCTGAACAACACCCTCTCTCCGGTTAAACACCGTCCTGTAGGATGCTCAAATTCTTCAGGGCAATTTAACAGGCCAAGTGAATTCTGAAATATTGAAAGCAAAACGATGATGGAAGGGTGAAAAGAATTTGCCTCACGATTGCTACCAACCTACTGCCTCTCAGGAGGGAATGTATTCTACAACACTCGCATCTCGACTGAAGCCTTAAAAGCAATCTAGCCTCAGTGCCGTGCGACACTATTGCCCTGTTTCACTGACTGATCTTTTCTTGCAAACGGTGAAGAGGTTCAAATACTTTAAGGTGGGATCAGCCAAAGATACCACGCATACAATCAATCAAATGGGTATGGAAACATTTATTCAGCAACAGAAAAGTTCGAGGAGTACAGAAATAATCAGGTTCCCATGTACTGTGGGCTGCAGGGACTGCATGCCATATGAAAAATGACAATGTCTCATTCATGCTGGAAGTTGGTTTTAATAGACTCTGTCTCACCTTGCACACTTAATGGTGCATCACTCTATCATGGTCTCCAGGATGTCCCCCTCAGTCAATTTTCCTCTTCAGAGGATTGCTCTCAATGCCCAATTTCTTCTGCATCCAGCATCTCCACCCCACTTTTGTCTGCTCCAGTTGTGAATATTAATGATGCAAACATTCTTTGTGGGCCATATTTACATTCCAGCTTCACAGCATTTCATGAACGACCTATTACACTGTGATACTGCACCACTGTAACCCAACAAATGGCTCTCAATGCCCAATTTCTTCTGCATCCAGCATCTCCACCCCACTTTTGTCTGCTCCAGTTGTGAATATTAATGATGCAAACATTCTTTATGGGCTAAAACGCAAGGCCCACTGGATTTGTCTTGGCATCAAGATCTCATCTTCATGATACAGGAACCTGTGAGTTCTCCAGTGCGTTCACACCATGGCAGCTTACAGGATACCTGGTGGACAACACTGGAATTTGGTGTGGATGGTCAGAGTTAAACTGGATATTGATGGAGTGGAAGGCTTTTCCATCGATGACTGCTGCAGGATAGTGATAGAGCTGAGGTCTCAAAGCCTGCAGTCTATAGTGCCTGGCTGCTGGGGGAAGCCAGCGATATTAGACAGTGCCAGTGCCTGAGTTGTTTCACTCACCTCACCTGTGGAGAAAGGATATAAACTGGTGTAATCTGGAGAAACTGCAACACCGCCAGCCCAGATCCATTTTGGACCATGACCTGGGAGATGCCCCAAATGTCTCCAGTTGTTCCTTGGAACAAGCCGCTGACATAACATTTCAGGGCAGATGTAGCCAGTGCCTGAGTTGTTTCACTCACCTCACTGTGGAGAAAGGATATAAACTGGTGTAATCTGGAGAAACTGCAACACCGACAGCCCAGATCCATTTTGGACCATGACCTGGGAGATGCCCCAAATGTCTCCAGTTGTTCCTTGGAACAAGCCGCTGACATAACATTTCAGGGCAGATGTAATCTTAATGGGCACTGGGATGGGATGGGATGGTTCTTCTGAGTGGACATTCTGTTCCAGCAGATGATCCAGTTCAGTGATGATGACCTGGGGTATTCTTAGTCCTCATCTTTGCTTGGTTCCTGAGAATGCAAGTGACGGTGATAATGAAGCCAGTAGATTCAAGGGTTTGGTTCACTGTCCTGTCTCCTTGGATGATCTGCACATGCTGCTTTTCCCTCTGGAGACTGTACAGCAGTTGCTGGAGGCTGTTGTTCGTGTTGGGCTCAGTCACACCATTGTAATTGTGCTCTTCCCTGTCAAGGACTCCTCCAATCGTAGATCCTATCTCAGATGAACAAGCGGATAAAAAATGGTGACTGTCTAAATTGGAGCATATCCGTAATGGTACCCTTGATCCTTCACATCAAGCAAAATGAAACAATATGGAAAGCCCTGGTGAAATAACTCCACAGAGGCTGGTATCCCATCATCAAGTTACCCTTTATTCACACATGGGAAGTCCTTGACACTGACGCAAGCTCCCTCAGAGCCAGCTCTCTGCGTGCCAGAATGTCTGACACTCTGGTTTTAATCTGTCAGCCAGGGCTCCCTGATTGGGCTGTTAATATGGTTCAATAAGGGAACTCATATTCCTTGACGTCCACCTAACTGACCTTGTTATAATCACTACATCCCTCTCCCTCAGAGTCTGAGGTCATCGGCCATGTCTTTCTTGACCATCTCTTCCTGGGGCATCTTAATATTGGGTCAGGTTCCTCCAACTTTGCTTCGGATATAGACGGTGTTTAACACACATTAGTTCGCTTCTTGTGCCCAGAGCATTTTGGAAGAAATTCATCCTCTTCAGGCGACAAATGTGTTGGGGCTGGGAGATCTACCGTGTCCATCTCCGATTCCAAGATCTCTTCAATGCTTGACAGAGAGGGAGAACACACAGGTTCTAACAGCCTTTCCGAATCTTCTGAGGTAGGCAGGTTTTGCTCCTGCATGTTTGCGAATTTGCAGCTTTCATGTGGCCCACATGCTTATTCAGAACCATCTCATCTATCCAAACTTTATATGTCACTGGACCTGACCTCATGTCAACCACGCCTCTCACCCATGTAGGGCCATTCCCATGGTTTCTACGCCAAACTTCACCCCTTGCAGGAAACTGTCTCTCTCGCTTAGAGGAGTCTTGTATCCAGCATTGGTGTTCCTGATGGCATTTCACCCCCTGCCCTAGGAGCAGGAGGATCAGATTTAACCTGGTGCGAAGTCTTCTCCCCATAAGCAACTCTGCTGGAGCTATCCCTGTATTTGCATAAGGGGTGGTCTGATAATCAAATAGGATCCTGGACAGTTTGGTATGTAGTGAAGGTATAGGCCATTTCTTTCAGCCTGCCTTCAAAGTTGGGACTACACTTTCTGCCAGACCATTGGATGATATGGAGCAGTAGTTTTTTTGATGAATACCATTTGACTTTATGAAATAGAGTCATTCCTTCTATAACACGATAGTCACGTTCCCATGTGACCCTGCGCTACACAAAAATTGTGCAATACAAATAATACATAAGTGTTAGTAATCTAATCGCATTATAACCAAACACGTTTTACAAGTTCACGTTTTAGAAACAGTGTTCCCTATTCACCAATTGCACTACAGCCAACCTGCATTAATGAAAGACACGTTATAGCAGAACTGACTGTACTCAAATTGCCTGCTAGTAAACGGAGGCCTATTATCTGTGACCAACACTTCTGGGAGTCTGTGTATTACAAAACATGCATGCAATTTTTCTATTGTTGTCCCTGTGTATGACTCTATGCATGTCCAGCTGCTTTGAACTGGCATCCACAATGACTAAGAACATTGAGCCCATAAAAGGGTCGGCATAGTCGATGTGTAATCGAGTCCAGGGTTTACCTGGCCATTCCCATGAATGTGGGGCTCTGCTGCCAGGAATTTTTGTCCTTGCTGGCGATCTGGGCACTGCCTCACCAGCATGCATCCAATCCTGGTCACCAGACATAGCTTCTCACCGACATCCTTTGGAAACTCCTGGTGGAGTTCAGCCAGTATCTGGCAGCAAACTTTGCTTGGTACAGTCATTCTTAATCCCCATAATAATATGGGGATTATCCCCTACTGTGAACTGGTGTCCAAAACGTTTTCAATTCGGGTTGTGACGGTTCTTTGGTTTCCCCCATTACCAACAGTTGTTTCAGTTTTGCCAGGGCTGGATTGTTCTGCGTACAAAATCTGATATTGTCAGCTGTGACTATAAGTGTGTCCAGAAAATTTAAAACCATTATGGACTCTACCACTACTGGTGTATCTGCCAAAGAGAGGGGGTTCATGCATCCACATTCGCTACTCAGCCTCCCAGACAGTGTTCCAACTTGTAGTTATGTGCAGAGTTCAACCTGAAGCTATGGGTGGCTCTGCCGTATTCTCCTTAAGTAGATCTAGCAGGGGTTTGTGGTCTGTTATTATTACAAATTTACATCTGTAAAGGTATTGGTGAAACTTCCTAACTCCAAATATGACCGCTGAACATGCTTCTCTATCTGGGCGTATTCATGCTTTGCATTAGCCCAAGTCCTGGATGCATATGCTATTGGGCATTCCTCTCCACTGGGCCTCCTATGATCTAATACCACTTTGATGCTGTATAGGAAGGCATTGCACGTCAATACCAGATTTCACTTGGGATCATAAATGTGCCAATGCCTGAGAGGATGATAGCTGTTTCTTCACTTCCCTGAAGACAATGGCTTGGCTATGCAACCATTTCAAAAGCTGACCCTTTTTTAGGAATTGGGGTGCCTGGAACAGACATTTTTCCCTTCTAAGGCATCCCCATGTGGGAGAAACATCTAAGAACCATGTCCAAGTTCTCTAAGTGCTCATTATTGGTCTTCCCTGTTCTTAGCACATCGTTTAGATTAACAGCAACCTGGGGTAGACCTTGTAAAAGGTTTTCCATTTTCTGCTGAAAGGTGGTGCAGGCTGACAATATCCCAAATAATACAGTCTCGTATATTGGTACAAACCTCATCTAGCCGCAATTGCAACTACGCATGGCTCATGTCCAGTATTCATGAAGGATAGCCCCTCAGTCAGCCTTGCGTCTAAATCCTTTGTACAGGGGATTGGTTATTTATCCAGCTGCAAAAAGCAGTTTACTGTTTGTTTAAAATCCCCACAAAAGCGAACCATCCAAGTAGGCTTCACTGTCAGAAAGACAAGTGCTGCCCATTCCACAAACTGGACTGGTTTGATGATTCCTTCGCTTTGCAGCCTCCTGATATCTGTTTCTACTTTTGGTGGGCCTTGCAGCATCATGGAATTGCTTCCTGGTCAATATGTAAGGTGGCCTCGGCTCCTTTGATAGTCCCTAAACCTTCCTGATAAACTTCCAGGTATTTAATAAGGACTTCAGTCAGGCAGTCATTTTCAAATCAAGGTGAATATTTCTCAACCAATTTCGACCCATCAGGCTTGAGCCCGAGCCTTTTACCACAATCAGTGGCAAAGAGACCCGAACTGAAGTTGTACCCTTAATCTCTAAAGGTTCTCAGTCTAAACGAGGCCTTGTGCAAACTTAAGGGTTGGCGTCCAGAGCGAATTCTGTTAAAGATTTGTTCTTCAGTCACTGATACGATTGTGCTAATATCATCCTCCATTTAACCAGATATTTATTTTGATTGGTTCTGATTTGGATGTTGTTAAGCAAGTTCACTGTCCCACATCGGATGTAGGTTGACGTTCCAGGGTGTTGACTCTCCTAGATACCACCCTATGTGTTCTCTTAATCAATTTTGGTCTAGTGGGTCTCCTTTGCTGTCTCAAGTCCGCATGTAGACAGGCAGGAGGTTAGATGAACACAGCAAGCCAGGTAGCATCAGGTGGAGAAGTCACATTTTGGGTATAACCCTTCTTCAGAGGGGAAACAAAACCAACTCTCTCCTCAAGTCCGCATACCGGCAGCAACTATGATGCCTTGCTGGCCAGGATCCTGAAGAAAATCTTAACCTTCTGGCCAAACCTTGGGTTTGTTTTGGGGTTTTGCTGAGGGCTGACCTAGAGTCCCTCTGTTCAGGATATGTCCTGAGTGAGGCTGTGCAATTGCCTTCACTCAAATGGTGTTCTCCAAGCTCAGTTGCACTGGAGAGGGTGTCTGCTTCCCTCTAAATACTCTGCAACTCATATGCTCCATTTACTGCATTTTCCAAGGATAAAACCAGTTGTAAGGCCTGTTTGAAGTCCAGTTAGGCTTCAGCTAGTAGGTGCTTTTGCACAGTAACATCATTAATCCCACATACCAAATGGTCTCTCAGCATCTCATTAAGGGTTAAACCAAAGTCACATGTCTGTGACAGTCATCAAAACCTAATCAAAAATCATGATATGGATTCCCCTGATTCTTAAATTGCTGAGAAAAACAATAGCATTTCAGAATGAGGTGCAGCTTGGGGTTGTAATATTCCTTAACTAAATCCATAAACTCAAAGGGTTTTAGTACCTCAGGGAAAGTTAGGCTCCTAATAACTGAAAAAGCTGCGGGTCCACAAACTGTCAGAATTACTTGTTGCTTTTCATCTGCCTCAATGGCATTTCCCATGAAAAAGAAATGTATTCTTTCCATGTACCATGCCCAGTCTTCAGCAGGATTGAACAAGTCAAGTTTCCCAAATAATGGCACGATGCCAGAAACACTCACCTCAATTCAAGATGACTGTTACAAGTGAATTTCTTCAGGAGCGTGCTTTGCTCTGGTCACCACTGAAATAACTCCACAGAGGCCAGTATCCCGTCACCAAGTCACCCTTTAGTTACATGTGGAGAGTCCTTGACACTGATCCAGCTCCCTCAGAGCCAGCTCTGACTGAACAGAACCCCTAATATTCCTGTTTTTTTTTTGCTAACCCTCACACTACCGCCTAACTGCGGTAGCGCTTACTTTTTTTTCCCCAGCACCCATGGTGCGTGTGTGTGCAGGTGTGAGACACAGTGAGAGACACAAGGTGCACAAATCTTTATTCAATTTCCACCACCAGGAAGATAGGAAAACACCCGGGTGGCCAGTGACAAGCAGTGCCCTTCACAAAAAAGGGCAATGCGGTGTGGACACTCCTGTTTCTTTTTTATTATGCTGACACTCCTGTTCTTTTTTTTCCCACACTACCGCCTAACTGCGGTAGTGCTTATTCTTTTCCCCAGCACCCATGGTGTGTGTGTGTGTGTGTGTGTG
>NC_057752.1:7991828-8003941 GCF_004010195.1 Chiloscyllium plagiosum
AACCCCCACACTACCGCCTAACTGCGGTAGTGCTTATTTTTTCCCCAGCACCCATGGTGTGTGTGTGCAGGTGTGAGACACAGTGAGAGACACAAGTTATACAAATCTTTATTCAAGTTCCACCACCAGGAAGATAGGAAAACACCTGAGTGGCCAGTGACAAGCACTGCCCTTCACATAAAAGGACAATGCTGTGTGGACACTCCTGTTTCTTTTTTTTAAGATTTTTCTTTCTTTTTTTTAAACTTTTTTTCTTTTTTTTGTGCAGGTGTGAGACACAGTGAAAGACACAAAGTGCACAAATCTTTATTCAATTTCCACCACCAGGAAGATAGGAAAACACCTGGGTGGCCAGTGACAAACACTGCCCTTCACATCAAAGGGCAGTGTGATCAAAAACAGTGAAGGGGAGACACTCCTGTTTCTATCTGTCAGCCAGGACTCCCTGATTGTACCAGATTAACAGCCCCAGTTAGTGAACTCCTATTCTACGAGGTCCACCTGGCTGATGTCATTACAATCATTCCACCTGACAGTATGCTTTGGCAGCTTCACAAGGCCAGTGTCATGCCTCAATATTCTGAGCTACATCACCTTATACAGATGTATATCAACAGATACAAAGTGCTCATGCTACACTAATGCAGTGAAATTTAGGCACTTCTTATTCACTCATGGGACATGGACATCGCTTTGGCTAGCATTTGTTACCTATCGCGAGTTACTTGAGAAGTTGGTGGTCAACTGCCTTCTCCAAGTGCTGCAGTCCACGCAACAAAGGTATATCCACAATGCAGTTAGGAAGGGAATTCCAGGATTTTGTCCCAACAACACTGAAGACATGGCAATATATTTCTAAGTCATGATGATGAGTAGCTTGGAGGGGAACTTGAAGGTGGTGGTATTCCTATGTATCTACTGCTCTTTGACCTTCTTGATGGAAGTAATTTGTAAGATGCTATCTGATTATCTTTGGTGAATGTCTACACTGCATCTTTGTAGATAATACACACTGCTGCTACTGAGCATCAGTGGTGGAGGAAGTGGATGTTTATGGATGTGGTACCAGTAAATAGGTTGCTTGTCCTGGATGGTGTCAAGCTTCTTGAGTGTTATTGGACTTGCACCAATCTAGGCAAGTGGGGAGTTTTACATCACATTCCTGACTTGTGTCTTTTAGATGGTTTACAGGTTTTGGGATGTCAGGAGGTGAGTTACTGCATGATCCCTTCTTAAAGCATTCAGGTCAGAGTGAAAGTTGGATTAGAGAAAATCATGTGGAGCCTGGAGAAGGATGAGTGTTCTTACTCAACAGCAGTCACAATTGCCCTTCCCAGAACTTACCCAAGGGCCACAGCCAGTCAAGCAGGTGGCCTGATGTTTTTGCTCAGGTGAGCTTCCTGCAGCTGTGTGACCACTGCCAACAGCTTGTGTCAATGCACTAATGCCCAGCAAATTTCCATCAACTCCTGGGCTTTTTTCTTCAGGTAGATTCTAACTGTGTTTGGATATAAAATCAGGCCCACATCAAAACTGAGCCCAGAGTCACTCTATTTAGCAGCCCAACCAAGAATATGTGAACTACTCCTTTTGTATTTTACTGAGACTGAACATGAGTTCAGGACTGGATTGAATATGAGAACCCCAAGATATTGTAATCAATCATTCCACTTATTTGTTTATGCTTATTTGTTTAAACAATGTTTATTTTTATCTTCCAATCAATCTTGCAAAGAACATAAAAGACCAAGCGACCTTGGATACACTCATGCTGGACTTGGATGAAAATGGTGATATGGAAATTGATTTTCAAGAATTTGTCACTTTTGTTGCTATGATTACCTCAGCATGTCACAGCTTCTTTGCACCTCAAGAGTGAATTTTGGAACCAAGAGCGAACATTGGAACTAAGAGCGAACTCTGGATGTGTACATTGCTTTCTGAAATGAGTTGAAAAACCTCAACTAAATAAAGCGAACAACTTTTCAAGTAGAATAGAAACATAATTATCAGATCAGAATAAGAAGTGCTAGGACGGCTAAAAATATTTTAATCCTTTACTTGCATTCTGTCTGTTTCCATGTTGTATGACGCTATGATCCTGAAAAGTCCAACTGAATATACATATATGCTTTGAAAAAAAGAGTATTCTAAATCAGATGTCAGCTGTAAATGCAGTGCTTCAGAAATGTCCACTTTATAACTCCCATTAAATGTAGTTGTCTGCTTTAAGATAACTGCACCAGTATTATTGATTGTTTGGAAAATTTGAACTCACAAAAAGAATGTTACCCAAATGGAAATTTTATTGATTGAATAAAGAGAGCAGTGAAATAAAGGGCCCTGACTGTGATATGTCAGAGCTCCCCTGGCAGCAGATAGTATTCTGAAAGCCTAACTTGTAATATCCTTCAGAGCATCAGTATGATAACAGAATGCTTTATTCTCTAAATATTAGAGGAAAACCCATTACTTGGCACGAGGTACCCAATCTTCTTGATTTCATGATCATAGCAGGCTTCAGTCAATTACTACATAATAGTTTGAATACACTTTAGACATGAAGGGTAAAACAAAGAGAGTTTATGAAAACACAGGGGAAACAATTATACTTCACATACTAGTGAGCCCTATTACCACTTGTTCCAAGTTTATCAAGTTTTGGATTTTGAGCAGTTTGACATTCATAGCAAATTTCATTCAAGTTAAAAAATTAAGAGCTAATGATATTTTATTTTAAAATTTGCATTCACTGAGCTATTAAAAAATGCACAGCCTCTGCAACAATGCACCCATTTCTACAGCACACCAACATGCAGTTTTCAGTATCATTACAATTTATCACTATATTATTGTACATCAAATTGTCTCTGAAGGTTCAAAGGGTTTCAAAATTCTAGGGATTATTGATTACCTGTACTGATATTATAATTAATTTGGCAGCAAAATTCACTAACCTTGCTTAGATTTAGTGATGACTATAAGTTCCAGCTTCACAAAACCAGTATCCAAACAGTTGTCATTTTCAATTAGGTTCCTTAAGAGTCGACAACATTACCGGTACAACTTTCCAAAATTCTTACAACAGACAACGTAAGTTACTATCTCAAACAGGAATCTCAATTCTAACTTTAAAGAGTGGAGCCACCGATAGAAAAGCTCAGTGAAAACAAATGAGATGGGATTTTTTCCATTGGAGCATTGACTACAAAAACAAAAGTGAATTTGAATTTGTAAGTGATGTTAGTCAGACCGCTGTTGTTTACAGGTTTGGACGTCCAATTATAGAAAGAAAATCAGATTAATGGAAATAATCTAGCAAAGATTCAGTAGAATGATAACAGAAAAAAAATTAAAATTATAACACAAGGCTTAAAAAAATGCACACTTTTCATTAAAACACTAACTGGGCATCTAATGGAGGTTTTCAAAATGATCAAAGGATTTGAGGCTGTAATTAGTGAAAGATTTTTCACTGGTTAGTGCTTGGTAACAAGAGGATATAAAGTTATTATTGGAAGATAAAATGCTTTGTGATGCAACTGTTTATTTTGAGAAGACATCAATATATTCATGCAAGCATTACTCATGTATCAGATTTTACAACAAATACGATCCTAAAAAACTATTTCGTAACTAATAGTAACATCCCATAGCTAATTTTGCAGAAGTATATCAAGCAGCTAACAATGCTGTAGGAAGTATTTGAGTTCCAATCTATTTTTGCCTGAAGTGTAAACCATTTCAGGAATTTTATTCCTTTCCAATGTTCTGTTTTCGTATAACTGTCTGTTGCTGGCCTGTGCTACTCTTCAAAGACTTCCTCTCTAACAAGGGCACAATTTGTATCACTGAACAAAAACATAAATATAAAAATTACAATGACAGTAATATAGACTTCCATACATATGCTCACATTACTTACGTAAGAAATAGAGAGTGTATAAATAACTTTGTTACAACACAGTGCCAACATCAAAGTAAGTTTGCCAGATTTGCTACGGCCAGTGAGCAAAACTACACAGTCTCCAGCTTTGTCAAATCTAGCTGCTGGTTAGCATTGAAACTGGCTATGGGAGATGTGCACATTTGGAATCAAAGGAATTAACAAAGTTCAGAAAGCTGTTAAGAATGGATAAGATTAATACTATATCTTACAAAATGGAAAGCAAGCAGTAGATTTTTAACGTTCTCATAAATATCTATTCTCGGATACTCCACTATAATTGGAGATCAATGCTACATTTTACATACGTGAAACCGCCTACAGGCTTAAATATGATGCAAAAAAAACTGTACACAAGGCAAGGAGTGGCACAGCATGTGATTAGCTGCACTAAACCCGATGCCAATAATTGGGTATAACAACAGCACTACCCAATTCAATGGTCTTAAAAAAAATACTAGTTGATCCCCTGTGGTAAGCTCAAGGAACGACAGTCAAGATCATTTTTCAGATCAAGGAGGATTAGAGACTGGGTAGGAAAACAATTGAAGTGGCAGGAAAAAAGAAAGGAGGGCTGAGGCATTGTGGGAAAAAACTAGAGGGGAGAGAAGGAGTGAGGGCAAAGAGAGAAAGTGAAAGGGAAAGTGAGCCTGGAGGGAGGAGAGAAGACAGGTCAGAGACAAGAGAAAGGAGGGTTGAATGACAAATTTAATTGCCTAGTGATAACTGTTTCAGATTTGATATAAACATACCAATCTTTACATTTTGGGTTTTAGCTGCATGGAAACATGAGCTTTTAGATTCAGATTTAGATCATTTCAAGTTGAATGGTGCTCTCCCCTCCAAAATGGGAGAACAAAGAGCAAGAAGGAGGTAAATGTAATAAAGTAATGCAGAAATTCTTACCTCTTACCCTGAGGGGATGGCTTCCGAACACAAGTTTGGTGAGCACTAGCAGTAACCACCTTTTCCAGTTTAGGATCAATTGGGGTTGAAGGTACTGCAAAATCTGAAATAAACAATATTCAGCTTGAAGTAAATGCTAATCAATAAACCCATGTACCTTACTTAAATGAGGGTCCTGATTGATCCAAAACAAGTATCCAACATAGAAAATAAAACATATTCATGCAATTCCACCATTACCCCCTGTCTTCCTTCCCACAACAGCGACAGGGTTCCCCTTGTCCTTACCTGCCATCCTACCAGCATTCACATCCAGAAGGTCATCAACTGCCTTTCTGCCACCTCCAGCGAGATGCCACCACCAGACACATGTATTCCCTTCCCTTCCCCAGTCCGCGGAGACTGTTCCTCCAGGACACCCTGGTCCACTCTTCCCTCCACACCTCCTCTCTCTCTCTGTCTTCCCACCCCACCACTCACCCCCCACCACACACACACACAAAACAGCCCTACAGCACCTTCCCCTGCAAACGCCCAAGGCGTAAATCTGTCCTGTCCATTTTCCTCCTCCCTCCTCAGTATCCAAGGACCCAAACATACCTTCCAGGTGAAGCAGCACTTTACCTGTACTTCTCACAATCTCATCTACTGCATTTGCTGTTACAAAGCGGTCTCCTCTACATTGGGGAAACAAAGCGTAGACTGGATGACAGCTTTGCAGAACCCCTACTTTCTGCCTGCAAACATGACCCTGAGCTTCCAGTCGCCTGCCACCCTGTTCCCTGGCCAATACCTCTGTCTCAGGCGTGCTGCAGTGTTCTGGTGAAGCTCAGCGTAAGCTGGAAGAACAATCTCATTTTTTGCTTGGGGACCCTGCAGCCCTCTGGACTCAATATAATATTGAGTTCAATAATTTTAGGGCTTGAACTCTCCGATGTCCTAACCCCCTACCACACACACCAGGCCTAGTTATCACACAGTGTGCCATGGCAGACTCTCTCTTGTTAGCCACTAACAGTCTCCATTAACAGCTGTTCACCTTCCTAGCCAGATTGTTATCCACTCCTTTATCTATCCAACTGTTCTCTCTCTATGGGCTCTATCCCCACCTATTGATTACTCCTTATTCCCATCTTCTGCAGATAAACCAACATTTTCCCAGCTACCATCAGTTCTGAGGAAGGGCCATCTTATATATCAATTAAATTTACAGACTAGGAACTTCCACAGTGGTTCTTCCAAACTCCTGCAGACATTTCACTGTAAGATCGGCAAAAGCATAGAGAAAAGGGCAGATACCATTTTCACAATATCCAATCATCTATGAGAATTACAATGGAAGATCAAGGAAATCCTCCCAGAAATTCTATTCCATGGAGTCTTGCATTAAAGCATTTCACAATTCATGCAACTGTTTACTTTTGAAGTGCAGTGACTGCATTATATATGCAAATCAATAAACACATCATTATCAAATAAAAATAGAAAATGCTACAAATACTCAGCAGGACGGGTGGAACCTGGACAGAGAGAAACAGACTTAATGTTTCAGGTTATTGAGCTTTTATCAGGACTCATTGATCATTTAAGAAAGGTCACTGACCTAAAATGTTTTCGCTTGTTTTTGCTCAGCCTGACCTGCTGAGTACTACGGACATTTTTTTGTTTTAATTTCAGATTTCCAGCATCTGCAGTTCTTTTTTATTTTAAAAGCTGTGTTAACATGATAATGCTGTACCAAGTATTTGGTTAAACATGAGTGGAGGACAGGCACTATCATTTGAGAAAAGTACATGGTGAGGCAGTCACTATATATTGCTATATCTATATTAACATTGCAGGCAGTGTCTGGCAGTTTCATGAGCTAGAAAATGTTATGTAGTTTAGTCGAGCACATTAGTAGCAAAACAAATTAATTTGTCAGGACAAAAGTGAAAATTTACCTGTATCCTGGGAATTCAGCATTTTCTCAACAGTGTTATTGGAAGGCGAGGATGGCACATCTCGGTCCCTGTTGTCAACTGAAGAGTGAAAGAAAAATCAAGTTTTATAGAAGATCAGCTTTCTCAAGTGTAACATTTTGGAGCTTTATTTGAAATTACCTGGTTCCATCACTTCAGAAACTCGGACATCAAACCACTCAAGGCCAGATCTTTCAACATCAGGCACCAGATGTAAAGGTGACTCTGGGAACAGAAGTGCAAACCGACGACTGTATGGAGAGTTATAACTAGAAGTTGTTTGATGAGGTGCTGTATGCTCCATTTCAAACACTGGAAAAGTAAAAAGACAAAACTATTTGTCTATAGAAACAGGAGTAAGCCACTCAGCCCCTTGAGCTTGCTCAATCTAAATCATTTGAGATCATGTACCTCACTGCCATTTTCTCATGCTATCTCCATATTCCTGTATGTCAGTAGTATCTCAAAATTCATCAATGTGTCTTGGAAAAAACTCAATGACTGAATTTACACTGCCCTCTGGGATACAGAATTGCAGAGATTCACTATCGTCTGAGTGAAAAAATTATTCCTCAATTGAGTCCAAAGTGGCTTACCCTTATTCTGAGTCTATGTTCTGGTTCTAGAGCATTCCCCCACCCCCACCTTGCACCTTTGTTCCTCCTACCAAAGTAGATAACTTCACACTTATCCACATATATCCCATCTGTAATGTTCCTGCCCACGAACTCAATCTGTCAAAATCCCCATGAAGCCTCTTTCCTCTTTGCACCTCATTTTATTCCATCCTCAAATTCGGAACTATTGCATTTTATCCTCTTAAAAGGCGATCTTATTGAAACATACATATTTCTTAGGGTACTTGACATGGTAGATGCAGAGAGGTTGTTTATTTTGTGGGAGAGACTCGGACTGGAAGGCATAATCTCAGAATAATACATCACTTATTTAAGACAGAGAATAAGGAGGAATTTCTTCTCTCAGGTCGCAGTGAATTTGTGTAGTTGTTTTTTGTAGAGGCTGCAGAGATTAGGTCGTTAAGTATATTCAAGGCTGAGAAAAACAGATTATTTTTATCAGGAAGGGAATCATGGATTATGGAAAAAGGCAGGAAAGTGAAGTTGAGGATTACCAGATCAACAATGATCTCAATGAATGGAGAGCAGACTTGGGCTGAATGGCCTACTTCTGCGCCTAGGTCTTAGGGTCCTCACATCCAGATAGTTTCCTATCAACCTGTTCAGAGATGTTATTACAAACCTCTGGAGCAGGTGGCACTTGAACATAGGCCTGCTGACTCAGAGGTAGGGCCACTACTGCTGCACCACAAGAGCCCTAGGTCCCCACATTCAAATCATCAATATAGATTGTGAGAAATTGCGGCTCGAAGCACAGTGCCTTGCTTTACTCCAATAATGACAGCTGTCAACCTGCGAACAGCCCATTTATTTCAACTCTCTGTTTTCACTTATAAATCCTCAACCCATGCCAGTATATCACTTTATTTTTTTAAATATGGGATGTTGGTATTGTTGGCTGTTGGCCCATCTCAAATTGCCAGAAGGCATTAAAGAATTACCCATTTTGCTGGAGTCTGTATTCATGCTGGCCAGTTTAGGTAAGGATGGCAGATTTGCTTCCCTAAAGGACATTAGTGAACCAGATGTTTTTTTTACGACAATTGATAATGGTTTACGTAGTCATCATTAGACTTCCAATTTCAGATTTTACTGAATTCAACTTTCACCATCTGTGATGAGATTCAAACCAGGGTCACCAAAACATTACCAGGATTTCTGTATTAATACTCCAGTGACCACCATACCATCACCTCCCCTCGGTTACACCCCTATTCTGTGTGATCTTATTTGGTTAACTAATCTGTGTAGGACTTTATGAAAAGCCTTCTGAAAATCCAAGTGCACCACATCCACTGGTTTCTCCCTTTGTCAAACATGACTTCCCTTTCATAAATAATATTGATTATATCTAATCAGACTTTCTAACTGTCCATCCTTTATCAGTTCCGATTCGGAGATGCCGGTGTTGGACTGGGGTGTACAAAGTTAAAAATCACATAACACCAGGTTATAGTCAACAGGCTGATGAAGGAGCGTCGCTCCGAAAGCTAGTGTGTTTCCAATTAAACCTGTTGGACTATAACCTGGTGTTGTGTGATTTTTAACTTTATCACTTCCACTATTTTCCCTACTATTGACATCAGTCTAAAATGTTATAATTCCCTGTATTCTCTCTCTCTCACTTTTAAAACAGTGGGGTTACATTTGCAACCTTACAATCAGCAGGCATTGTTCCAAAATATACAGAATTTTAAAAAAAATCATAGGAACACAGGACTCAAGAGCAAGATTAAACCATTTGGCCCCTCCAGCCTGGTCGACCATTTCATAAAATCTTGGCTGATCTGTTGTGGTCTCATTTGCACTTTACTGACTGCACCAGAAATCCACTGACCCCCTTGTCTATCAAAAATCGCCACAGCCTTGAACAAACTTAGCCTCCACTATCTTCTGGGAAAGAGAATTCCATACACTCTGTAATAAAAAGAATTCATGTCTTCAAGGTCGATCTCTTATTGTTAAATTATGTTCCCTCATTTTACTCTCCTCCATCTTACATGTTTCAATAGGATCACTTCTTGTTTTACAAAACTCCAATGGTTACATAACCTGCTCAACCTTATTTCATAAGATAACATTGTCATAACAGAAATGAGTTGAGTGAACCTGCTCTGAATTGCTTTTTAAAAGCAATCTTTTCCTCAAAAATGGAGACCGAATTGTACACAGTATTTCAGATGTGGCTTCACCAATGCTCTATAACAGCTGCAGTAAAACTTGTCTATTTTTATATTGCTTTCTCCTGCAACAAACACAACCTTCCAATTACCTAACAAATTATTTGCTAGACCTTTGTTCTGTTACAACCAAGGTTGGAGGAGTTCACAATATCTCTCTCATCACTATTCTACTGGTCACAACATTGTCAGTCACTGAGTAAAACAAACATATACTTCATATGAAGTTCAGAATAAAAAGATCCATCAACCAGGTGTCTTCAAAGATTCACAAAGATACAAAGCCAATTTAACACAGTGTGAAATGTGAAAGTGTAAATATTTACTCTATTAAATAGCCTAACACAGATAAAAACACACACCAGTTAAATAAAATAAAGAAACCTTCTCTACAGAGATTAATTTTGGAGAAAGAAAAACTTCTGCCAGATACTTGTTAATTCTCAGAAAACAAGGTATGATATGTTCCTGACAACTTTCAAACTGGTGTCACCGCACATGTCACGCCACTGGGATCCTCTCAGAAGTAAAACATTCAGAAGATGCTAAGAGGAAACCTTCCAGAGGCTATCAGGGACAATAGCTGTTTGTTTTTCAGCTTTTCATGGGATTCTCAAGAGGGCTTCTTAGAAAGGTGGCAAAGGCTGAACTGAGGGGCCACAAGGTACATCACAACTGAATTCCAAACAATCTCAATATAATTTGAACTGCAGACATACATAAATTCAGACATGTGACTTCCATTAAGCAGTTTTCAAACAAAGTGCCCCACAGTGCCTTTCCAGTGAAAGTGAAAGAAAACTGGCGGCATGGTGGCTCAGTGGTTAGCACTGCTGCCTCACAGCGTCAGTAACCCAGGTTCAATTCCCGCCTTGGGTGACTGTCTGTGTGGAGTCTGCACATTCTCCCTGTGTTTGCATGGGTTTCCTCCGGGTGCTCCGGTTTTCTCCCACAGTCCAAAGATGTGTTGGTCAGGTGAACTGGCCATGGGAAATTGCCCATAGCGTTAGGTGCATTAGTCAGAGGCAAATATAGGGGAGAGGAGTGGGTCTTGGTGGATGTGGACTTGTTAGGCCGAAAGGCCTGTTTCCATACTGTAGGGAACCTAATCTAATCTAAAAAATAGGAGCAAGTATCTTCTCAGACATAGATCCTCAAAACATAGTAGTAATGGAAGCACCTTCATGACAATGCTAAGCTTATGTGATTCATGTATCAGGGAATATAGAACCCAATGAATTCTGAAGATTCTCTCCATTTAAAAAGCATACTGTGTTTCTATTCCTCCTGAGAAAATGGACAAGTTCACAGGTACCCATGTTATACGACATCTGCCAATTTTTCTCCCCACCACTCACTTAAATTGTCTATCACTTTGTAGACTCTCTAGTGTCACTCATATTAATTGTAAATAATTGAGAATCTGGCACTAATCGATGAGGCACTCCAGTCATGGCAGCTTGCCAACACGAGAAAGACCCATTTATCCCTATTCTCTGCTTATGAGCCAACCAATTCTTTTTATCCTTGCAAATATATTACCCGCACATATGGTTCATCACTCTGCACGACAGTTCACATATCTTGTGCAGGGAGCAGAACCACAGATTGCCAATGCATCCACAACATCAACAAGCACGTCTTTCAACATTTTGGGACGTAAATCATCAGAGTCGCATGGTATTGTTAAGCTTCAATCCCATGAATTTATCCAGACTACTTTTTTTTTAAACAAATAATTTCTTTCAGTTCCTCATCCTCACTAACTGCATTTAGTTCAATGCAAGAGACCTAACAGGGAAGGCAGATGAACTCAGGGCATGGGTAGGAACATGGGACTGGGATGTCATAGCAATTACAGAGACATGGTTCAGGGATGGACAGGACTGGTAACTTAATGTTCCAGAATATAAATGCTGCAGGAAGGATAGAAAGGGAGGCAAGAGAGGAGGGGGAGTGACATTTTTGATAAGGGATAACATCACGGCTGTACTTAGGGAGGATATTCTTGGGAATGCATCCAGGGTAGTTATTTGGATGGAACTCAGAAATAAGAATGGGATGATCACCTTATTGGGATTGTACTATGGACTCCCCAGTAGTCAGTAGGAAATTGAGATACAAATTTGAAAGGAGATCTCAGTTATCTGTAAGAATAATAGGGTGGTTATGGTAGGGGATTTTAACGTTCCAAACATGGACAGGCATTGTCACAGTTTTAAGAGTTGAAATGGAGAGGAATTTGTTAAGCGTGTACAAGAAAATTTTCTGATACCGTATTTTTGTTGGACCAACTAGAAAAGATGGTTTCTCCTCTTGGGAAATAACGCAGGGCAAGTGACTGAGATGTCAGTGGGGGAGCACTTTGGGGCCAGCGACCATAATTCTATTAGTTTTTAAATAGTGATAGAAAAAAGGATAGATAGCATCTAAAAGTTAAAGTTCTAAATTGGAGGAAGGTCAAGTTTGATGGCATTAGGCA
>NC_057752.1:8004441-8010698 GCF_004010195.1 Chiloscyllium plagiosum
TTGTCCACTATCTAGGCCTTTTGGAAATGCTCAATGCATTTGGCACTTTGCGAATGCTGCTGCTCCAGTTTAGGTGCTCTTGGGCAAAAAAGCTCTGAAGATGTTATTGGGGATATTGCAGTTTTTCAGGAAGGCTGTGAGGATGTCCTTGAAGGATTTCTCTGCCCTCTTGGTAACTGCTTACCATGATGGAACTTGCAGTAGATAGCTTATTTTGGAAGACTTGTTTCAGGTATGCAGAAAGCTTTGTTGTGATGACAAAGGGGATGTTTTGCTTTGGAGTAAATGTGAAACAGTTCTGACTAACCCAGCACATCCGTTGGCTAATATTGAAAAGCCACATTGCAAGGAGTTCTGAGAAATGCTGTTGAACCACCCATAGCAAAAAAGACCAGGAAGCTGGATAAACTCAGTTGAAAGTGCTTAGAAATAGGAACTGCCCTCAGAGTAATGTGTGCAACAGTGTTTGTTCAATAAGTTAAAAATCACACGACACCAGGTTATAGTCCAACAGGTTTATTTGAAAATATAAGCTTTCAGAGCGCTGCTTCTTCTTCAGATAGCTAGTGAAGCAGATACATAGGATACAGAATTTATAAGAAAAGGATCAAAGTGTCGTGTGATTTTTAACTTTGTCCACCTTGGTCCAACATCAGCACCTTCATATCATGTTCAATAAGTGGAACAACTTTAAACTTCTGAAGTGACATCTAGAATGTTTCATTCTGTTCACGATACTAGCTGCAGACATTGACTTTTAAGCTGATAAACTCTAAGCCAAATATGAAGAGCAACATCACATGAAATACATTTAATCACACCTGGCTGTTATACGATAGACACTGTACTTAGTTGTACAAGCTGGAGCAGACATTTGATTAATCTAGCCTTGCTTTGCATTCAGTTCTCTTCCGCCTTTGATTTTGCGCCAACAGCCATTGCACTTGTACAGTACTTATGCCAGAACCTCATTAAAGCTCTAGAATGCATGCCAAAATATTTTAATAAATAGCTTGAGCATTTTCTTGATTTTTGCACTGGGAATGTATTTTTTATCCTCTAGGAACTTTTTGTCTATTTCTCAATCGATCGCTCTCATTTTCTACCTCAGTCTCTCTATCTTTCCCCAAAACAATCGCAGACCACACCCTTCCATCCTAAATGACTCCCACAAATTACTCATACATCCTTCCCACAACCACTACTCATAGCATTGCTACCCTCATTTTCAGTCATCCATTACACACCGTTCCCATATGCCTTCTGCTTCACTTGGTGAGTGAGGATACAGAGAAGTAATCCATTATTCTGCATCCATTAGCACTCCTAAATGGGGAATTAATGTGCAACCATAGAGTCATAGAGCACAGAAACAGATGCTTCCCTTCAACTAGTCCATGCCAACCAGGTTTCCCAAACTAAACTAGTCCCACTTGCCTGCATTAGGGCTTTTGCCCGAAACGTCGATTTTACTGCTCCTCGGATGCTGCCTGATCTGCTGTGCTCTTCCAGCACCACTAATCCAGAATCTGGTTTCCAGCATCTGCAGTCATTGTTTTTACCATAGCCCACCAAACCTTTCCTATTTATGCTCCTATTCAAATGTCTTTTAAACGTTGTGACAGTACTTGCATCTACCACTTCCTCTGGCAGTTCATTCTACATATGAACCACTCTCTGTGTGAAAAAGTTGCCCCTCAGGTCCCTTTTAAATCTTGCCCCTCACACCTTAAAAAGATGACAATTAGTTTTGAATGCCCTACAAAGATAACTCCAGAGAGGCCAGTATCCCATCACCACTTCAACCTTTATTTATGTTGGAGAGTCCTTGACACTAATCCACTTTCTCAGAACCAGCTCTCAGAATGAGCAGAACCTGCGACACTCCTGTTTATATCTGTCGGCCAGGGCTCCCTGATTGAACTAGATTAACAGCCACAATCAGGGAACTCATATTCTAAAGTCCATCTGGCTAACCTCATTACAATCACTACATCTGCCCTAGGTTAAGTCAGAATGAGGTCAGAATAAATATCATCTGACAGCAGACAAGCTCAGTCTGTGACCACTCTAGGCAATTTAATGATGAACTACCTTTTTTTTTATGACAAATTAATGGCAGCTTTATAACATACTTACCAGTTAAAGAAAAAAAAATAGCAAGTAGTTCCAAATAGTACTGACTGAGCTGTTGCTTTCACAAGATCTCTGCGCCTCTTGCATTCATTATCCACCTTCCTTCACCAGTTTCTATTCACAGTTCATTGCTATTCTGGTCATCAACTGGTCATCAACAATGCAACAGCTGCCTCATCAGTCAAGATTATTTCACTCATATAATGGGAATATTCAGTCAACAACAATATACCTATTAGGTTATATAATGTTTAAATATTATGCAATGATTAATCAAGTGAAATGCTGCTGAGGCACTTGTCATAAAGTAACTGAAGCATTAATGTGGTAATGACTTTGGGCAATGAAAGTAACCAAAATTAATGCAAGTTACATATCTGAGGGTCCCAGATAAATTCAAGTTGCAAAGTACTCATAGATGAACTGTTTCCGATTGATGGAGTTTTAGATTTACTATAAAGTTACAGTTTATTTTCCTGCACTCTTCAAGATTTAAAAACTGCTAACAGTAGAGCATCTGTGAAGCAGTTCCATATGCCCTTTTATTTACAGCCCACAGTATAGCTGAGGCACAGCTTGGTGCCAAGCAAGAGTAAAGAGAGCTAGAACACAGTTCAGGGCCTCACTTTCCCAGGCAGTGAATCCCTGGTTTAAAAACACAGGTGATGAACAGAAGGTTGGACAGAGCTTTCCTGACTCCTCCAATGACACTGGCAGAGACCTAGGAATAATTTTTAAAAATGTGCTAAGATAATTTCACTGATATACCCCAGTTTTTTTTAAAGCAGTTGTGAATCAATCGAAAAACCAAGTGTCAACATCAAAGGTCAAGGAAATACACTAGATTAATGCATCAAGCAGGAAAAGGCAAATAAATTACAAATATGACAGCTAATATGTACTTCTATATGCAAGGAGCTTTCATCTTGGAGCTTAAGCAGGAAAGTGGAATTAAACGGTGAGTCAATTACCTGATATGCAGGTCAAGTGTGACCTGCCTTTTGTCTGTACCTGTATGCACCTGTACTCCATGAATCTTCAGAGGCTGAAAGACATTCAGAGGTATGATCAGATCTCCAGCAACACAGACCTGAACAATTCGCATTTTGTAATATATTTGGAACCTATTTCAGCTTTTTTGGTCCACAGTAAACAGGCTTCTGCTTCTGACAGTAAAAGCTCCCACTGGGTCCTCACATTTAGCAAGGGAATAGCTGAAAGTCACAGATTTCTCAGTCAATTCTTCGTTGCTTCCCACTGGAACCAAGAGGTACCTGGTGACTAGGGAGTCCAAAACAGTCTGAAGATACAGGGTAGGACATTTAGGACTGAAGTATGGAGAAATGTCTTCACCCAGACCGTGGTGAACCTGTGGAATTCTCGACCACAGAAAGTGGTTAAGGCCAAAATACTGAAGGTATTCAAGAATGAGTCAGATATAGTTCTTCAGTTAAGGGATTAAAGGGTATGGGGAGAAAGTGGGAACAAGATACAGTGTTGCTCATGAATCATACTGAATGATGGAGCAGACTGGAAGGGCTGAATGGCCGACACCTGCATCTATTTTCTATATTTCTACGTTAACAATTGACTGCAATGCCCTGTATTAGAGGAAGCTCTTTAGGCTGGGATGAATGCTATCCTGTAACTGCAGCTGAGATGTAATCATGTGTAAATGTCGAAAGATGACAGGGTTAGCTTCAGCTGTCATGGTCCTGACAAACTCATTGCTTAGATTCACACTCAAATGATGGCCACCATCATAAGTTACAGAAGGGTGATCAGTACCCATGATTCATCATGATAAGATACTAGAGGGGACAGCATCCAGAGTGAGCCCTCTCTTGTGTAAATATCCCAGTATGACATTTCTTTTCAGTAGAAATGAGTCAAATGAGTTGACACATTCATCATTGACCAAATTATGCTGGTAGGTCTCTAGAAATCTACAAATTCATTAATATTGTAGGCTGCATTCGATTGGAACCTCAGTAGATATTTGTTATTATCAATAATGCGAGGGAATTGGGAGGCAGATATATCTTGCAGGTAGTTTAGTAAGGAATATCAAACCACCAATATATCATTTCACCGTGTTGCACAGTTCAAAACATTCTCTTCACACGTGACCCAACCTTGGAAGGGGAAATGAGTTGTTGTCAGTGAGGACAAGTTTGGATTCTACAGTCAAATAGCCTACCAGCACTCATGGCCAACACTCAGATGAGAAGGGTTTGCATGGAACTGGATCAGCAACTTCACTCGAGGATAAAATTGGGTGAAGGTGCTGCAAAAGGTTAACATTCAATTGTTCTTTAAATGTACCCGAGGGATGCACTGTATCAAACACAGAAAAAAACCCATACCAAAACATTGTGGAAATTAACGATTGTTAGAGTAACACCTGCACAGGTACAGAATTACCTTCACTCCAAAGCTGACTTTTGTGAAGGCAAAGGTTTGCAGATGATTGTTTGAATTCCGAATAATGGGAGCAATGGAGTTCACCAACAGCTTCTCCAGGTACTGACCAACAAATGGCCATGCTTGCTGTAGAACCTACCAATAAAGAATCTCCGTTAGCTTGTTACATTTGGGATCTAACAATTACACCTCGCCCCAGATGTCATAATAGTTTTGTCAGTTATTGTTGCTTTCTTTAAGCTTATTCTGTTCATTCTTCCTAACTGACAGGACAGTCAAAAATATCTTCTTTTAGAACTTTAGATAGCTCCATAAGTAGTTGTTCGGAAACTTGCAAGACCAGTCCCATAGAAACCTGCCCTCCAAATTTAGTTTACTCCCTAAATGGAAGGAAGACACCTGGTCATCTCCTTTCTAAGTAGACATTAAATACTTGAACTATGAGCAATTTCAGATAGAATCCTGAACAAATTAATCAGGCTTAACCCAAGTTTACTAGTCAGGAATTAAAGCCCATATGTTAAACTAAGTCACCTGGCAGGAACTGAGCAGGCCAGTCTTATCCTATATTTTAGCACTGGCAGACTACCTTTATTTTGATGTTATTTGGAGAATATAGAAGTTTGTAATCAGTGTAGCATTCAATATTATTCATTTACACACTTACTATTCAATAAAGGGTCTGCTATTTTTAGCCTGAATGAAGTCTGATACACTACTTATTCTCCTGTGTACTGAAGTGAAGAAAGCAATTTCAGCTCACATTGGATACCCAAAGAGCAATGCTACATAGCGAGTGGGTAAAAATATACTCCAGTTAGTAGAGGGAGGGGGTTTTGGCACTAAGCCTGAAGAAAATATCTTGTGGGAAACAGCACAAACCAAATGCTGCCTTTCCCTACTGTGGATATGGTTGTCTGATGCACACTGGCATTCACTATCAAGGAACAAGGTTTAAAACATAGAGTACTTACAGCACATAAAGAAGCCATTTGGCCCATCAAGTTATTTCTCACCCTTCAAAAGAGCATCCCACCCAGACCCAGACCCAGCCCACAACCCTATCCCCATAACACCACATTTAGCAGGACCAATCCATATAACCTGCATATCTCTGGACACTACGGACAATTTAGCATGGCCAATCCACCTCGCTTGCACATCCCTGGACTCTGCGGGACAATTTAGTATGCCCAATCCACCCTAACCTGCACATCCTTGAACTGTGGGATGAAACCGGAGCACCCAGCAGCAACTCACGCAGACATTGGGTGAATGTGCAAACTCCACACAATCACTCAAGGATGGAACTGAACCTGGGTTCCACCACTGAGTCACCATGCTGCCCTAAAATATATATAATTGGATAGATATAAGAACTCTAGTTTAAAAATTACTTTTCAGGAAATATTACAGCATTTATAAGTGTAGTGATTGGACCAAGGTTGGCCAGGTGGATCTCACTGAACATGAGTTCCCTGATTGGAAGCCCTGGTTGACAGATAGAAACAGGAGTGTTAGGTGCTGAGGGTGGTTAGTGAAGCCGGAAGGTGGGTAGGCCGTCCTGACCGCTGTCACCCCGGGCGGGTACCGGGGCGGGCTGTCCTATAGGTGGTCGAAAGGTGTGTCAGGGCAGACCGAGAACTGGAAGGGGCATGGGGTGGACTGAGAACCAGAAGGTGGGTGGGGGGGGGGGG
>NC_057752.1:8010726-8016152 GCF_004010195.1 Chiloscyllium plagiosum
AAGGGCAGTGTTTGTCACTGGCCACCCGGGTGTTTGCCTATTGTGAGTATATGTGCAAGGACTCTCCTTGAAGGGGACAAGAAAAAAATAAAATAAAATAAACAGGAGTGTCGCATGCGGTGTCGACCAACACCCTGGAGTTGTTCAGGAAGAAAAAACAAAATAAACAGGAGTATCGCTGTCACCCCGGGCGGGTACCGGGGCAGGCTGTCCTAGAGGTGGTCGAAAGGTGTGTCAGGGCAGACCGAGAACTGGAAGGGGCATGGGGTGGACCGAGAACCGGAAGGTGGGTAGGGACGGGCTGCCTTAGAGCGCTCGGAAGGTGGGAGGGGCGGGGGCTTGCTGGGTCTGTATTGTCTGCACTTTTGTATGTAACAGTACTGTCTAATGTACAACTGTCACTGCTGTTTGTGAAACTGGGATTTGAGGTTTGTCCTCATGTCCCTGTAAACTGTCAGAATGGTAGGGTTTGGGGCCTGGCTTTGCTGCTCCTCTCCCTCGTAAAATTGCTGTCTTTTGTATGCAGCAGTTTGTTGTAGACTGTTTTTGTAATTTGTTTAATAAAATTTTATAAACAGGAAAAAAAAAGAAACAGGAGTGTCAGAGAGTCTCCTCACACAAGGTGCTGGCTCTGATCTAGCTGGTCAGAGTCCATGTACTATGCACATGCAAATAAAGGGTGACTTGGTGATGGGATACTACTCTCTGTGCAGTTATTTCAAAGATGAAACTAACTTGCAAGCACAGCATAATCAATTCCTTTGCAACAGTCTGAAGTTGCAGTTAAGAATTAGACACACCCAAAAAAAACACAGAGACTGAATACAAGCCCTAAAGATGCAATGCTAACTCTGATAAGTAAAATCACTATCAGATAAAGGAAATGTGAGACCGCAAGTCTTATTATCTTGCTGGACATGGTATCTTGACTAAACAGATTACTCAACCCTAGTTTTAAATAATAAATTCAAAATAGCATTCCCATAAATTGAATAGATAATTTTAATAAAATAGGTGGTCCACCTCACTTAATATGGAATAATAATTGAGAGTGATATACTACTATTCCACCTTTTAATTGCGCAATACCAAAAACTCCATTATAAATATCTCAACATAATGTGAAAACTTTGGAGATTCATTAGATTCAGTCAGCTCTGCTTGAGATTCTTTCTGAAACTAATGAGTTTCCCACACTTTGGTATTAAGGTAATCTCACTTTGATGCTTAATGAATATCCTTACTGACTTTTAAAAATCTTAAAATCTGTAACAAGTTTGAATTTTGGACTCTCATAAATTCGCATTATTATCTCTTTTTGGGTTTTATTTAGCGTTGTGATGTATATTCTGTATAACCACCACATTGTAAGTTTTCTTATATTAAATTTGTGAATATAGTTAAAACCCAATTTGTTTCATCCAGTCTTATTTATCAAACCCTCAGTGAACTCAAATTCTATTCCCTTCATATTTACTGAGTTTTACCTGGATGCTTGTATTATCTGAAAAAACTACAAATTATCTAAAAAGAACTTTAGGCTATCAGGAAGTGAGTAGCCCCTTGACTAGTTTTATTGCTTTGGCAGAAGGGCATGTTGGATTCCTTGGGCAGAGGTTATGTGTCCTGGAGTCTGGTCTCTTCTAGCTGAAGTTGAGGGATGTTAATCAAGGAATACACCTGATCCCAATCGCCCCAGGTAAGGTTGTGATTGTAAAATATCATATCATGTCCTTGGACAATTCTAGTCTCCCAGGTTGAAAAGAGTGCTTGGAACCATGTGTTAAAAACACAAATATATTTTTCGGTATAAATAAGCCACTTTCCCTGCACACACCCAACCCAACACCACAAACTGGAGTGAAAGACTGACCAGAGAACATATGGCATTCATCAACTTGTGACTATCATGAGAGCAGAAAGGGAGAAATCGATAAAGCAAAGGGCTGCATTTTTCTTTGAAATGAGTTCCAATAATCATGTAGTTGTAGGATGTGGAAATGTTCCTGTAAATTGCCCACATGATGATCTCAAGCTGCTGTGGAAGCTGTTGAGGCACAAGAACTAAAGTACTGGCTGCCCTACCCTGATTCCTTATGACTTCTCCTTCAACCTCCTGAATTGTGAGCATTCACAATATTTCTGGAAATCACAAGATTTGTAAGCAAATTGCAAGCATTAACACGATGTGATATTGAACAATGTCATGGGACAAAGGAAACATTTTATTAATTGTTTAATTAAATGTATGTAACAAAAAAATGAACATTTAAATTGAATAAAACATGTCTTCACTGGCTGCATTCAACACATTTGTCTGCATGTGCTGCAGGCTGAGTTGGAGTCAGTGCTGGCTGCTTGCAGGAACACCCTTCCACTGAAAAGGCAGAAAACATTTCAGACTCAAAGAAAGTCATTAACGAAGCAGTGCCTACCTTGTTTAACCAGTCTGCACGCTCAAGATCCTGGAAGTTAATCTGTGAAGAGAGAATACATTGTCAGTTTTAAATGCTGATTGATAAAATCAGTCCAGGATGTCTGCTGTGTCACAGACCTGAAAAAGCCAGTCTACCCTGATTTTCTAAGTGTTAATATAATATGTGAATCTAGTGACTAACCATACGGGTATCAGTGATGTGATTTTAGACCTCTGTGATTGGTGGGAAAGGAACAAGACAGCAGATAAAATAGAGCAACTCAATTTCCTAGGAGAAAGTGAGGACTGTAGATGCTGGAGATCAGAGTCGAGAGTGTGGTGCTAGAAAAGCACAGCAGGTCAGGCAGCATATGTGGGGGGAGGGGAAATGAGGAAGCTGTTGAAATCCACATTGATCCCATGTGGTTGCAGGGTTCCAAGGCGGAATATGAGGCATTTCTCCTCCAGGCATCAGTGGTAATGGTTTGGCGATGGAGGAAGCCCAGGACCTGCATGTCCTTGATGGAGTGGGAGGGGGAGTTGAAGTGTTCAGCCACGGGGCGGTGGGGTTGGTGGGTGCAGGTGTCCCATTTCCTGCTGGTTTCCACATTTTAGCAACATTTTCTTTGACGGATGAGGCTTCTCAAGACCCAGGTGAATAGACAAGGCATCTGCTGCCCAAATTCTAGCCCTCCTCATCCTCAAAGTTCTCACATGACATGAGTAGATTTTGCAAACTAGTGCTCCCAGCAAATACTATTACAAATGGGCAGTGGATAAGATGTGTACATCAGTGTGCCTCACACAATTTGTAGTCAACTAACTTTAATTCACAAAAAAACAAAACTTTGCTTCAGATTGCACAAAAAAGTACCCTTGTTCATAAATGTATGGCGATTTCCTCTCTTATATTTCTCATTGTAAGTATGTTTATTTTTAAGTTGGAAATCTTCACAAAGGCTCCTGTAATGTTGCTACAAGTTACCAGAGGAAGTATCTCAGTAATGGATATAACTGCAATCAGATGATCATCAAAAATCAATATATTACCATTTCATTTTGATTAGATTACTTACAGTGTGGAAACAGGCCCTTCGGCCCAACACCGACCCTCTGAAGAGCAACCCACCCAGACCCATTCCCCTACATTTACCCCTTCACCTACCACTACGAGCAATTTAGCATGGCCAATTCACCTGACCTGCACATCTTTGGACTGTGGGATGAACCGGAGCACCCGGAGGAAACCCACGCAGACACGGGGAGAACGTGCAAACTCTACACAGTTGCCCGAGGCGGGAATTGAACCCAGGCCCCTGGTGCTGTGAGGCAGCAGTGTACAAATTCCAGCAAACTTCCCTTTGTGGACAAGGTGTTGGGCAGGGAAACCGGTCAGTTATTTGTTCACCTGATCTATTTCGAAACTAACAGAATAGGTAGGTCATATTACCACCTATATGATTTTGCCTAATTTTTACGTGGGATTATGAGGAAGCTTTAAAATTAAATCCCAGAAGACTAATGTTACATCTTTTGTTTTGACAAACAGAAATATTTTTTCTCTATATTTTTAAGTTTGTTATTGTCTGGACTGTTAGTTATTGAAATCTTTGATCAACTTAAGTCATTAGCAGGATAGACCTTAGAATTCAAACGGCTCTCCTACATAGCCTCCATCCCATATTCTGAACACTGAACAGTTTTCAGGTTGATCTTACAATACTTTTGTCCAGTTTCCAGAGTTCAGACAGCAGGAGGCAATGTGCTTATCCCACTATGTCTCCAATCCATCTTGTTTTTTTTGTCATGCCTTTGATCCTCTTCCTATTATCAAAACCAACTCCATGTTGATAGTGTATAGTTCATAACCAGGATTTAATCAAGTCTATGAAAAAAAAACTATTTCATCAAGCACAGATAATTCTGAAATATTCTCTTTCCAAGAAGATTGTGGATGCTGAAGATCAATTGAAATTTGCTGGGAAAGGATGTCAAAGGATGCAAATCAAAGGTAGGTAAATGGATTTGACATACAGATCATGATCTGATGGAATGGCAAAATGGACTCAAGGGGACTGAATGGCCTGCTCCAAGGCAGCTGTCCTTTTGCATGAAGCAGACTTTGAGCGCACAATCTAGAATATTTCTGGGATGTAAACCTGACACCAAGAGATTGTGACTTTATGGCACTGTGATGTATATGCTTTCTTTTTATATAGTACTCTGCATTGCTTTAAATATTCTGAGTGTCCAGCACTTCTGTCAGCATTGATGGCTCCCTGGAAAGTGATTACAGCTTCTGGTGAGACACCTCTGTCGATTTGAGGAAATGCAACCCTTTTGTTACAAGTCACCACTGCCACCTGGCACCATTGATAAGACAGCATACAAGCAGTTACATCAGAAACCTGGTATCAGAAGAAAAGAAAACTGGCACTGTGGCTGTACCATCAGATCCAACTCAAGCAGGAAACCATATTGGATAGTTGTTCAAAACACTGTTATTAAGATATCAAACACATCTTGAAAATACATGTTGAAACTTTATTGCTGGAACAGCACAGCAGGTCAGGCAGCATCCAGGGAACAGGAGAAAAGAAAACTGGCACTGTGGCTGTACCATCAGATCCAACTCAAGCAGGAAACCATATTGGATAGTTGTTCAAAACACTGTTATTAAGATATCAAACACATCTTGAAAATACATGTTGAAACTTTATTGCTGGAACAGCACAGCAGGTCAGGCAGCATCCAGGGAACAGGAGATTCGACGTTTCGGTAACAGGCCCTTCTTCAGGAATGAGCAGAGAGTGTTCAGCAGGAGAAGATAAAAGGTAGGGAGGAGGGACTTGGAGGAGGGGCGTGGGAAATGTGATAGGTGGAAAGAGGTCAAGGTGAGGGTGATAGGTCGGAGGAGACTAACTATCCGTGATCCCAGTCTGGTTCACTGTGATCCTGACCTAATTAAATGTGATCCCAGTCTGCTTTACCGTGATCCTGACCTAACTAT
>NC_057752.1:8018316-8032441 GCF_004010195.1 Chiloscyllium plagiosum
GTTGATGTGGTGTATATGGACTTCAGTAAGGCATTTGATAAAGTTTCACACGGTTGGCTCTTGCACCTATCACATTTCCAACTCCCCTCCTCCAAGTCCCTCCTCCCTACCTTTTATCTTCTCCTGCTGAACACTCTCTGCTCATTCCTGAAGAAGGGCCTGTGCCCGAAACGTCGAATTTCCTGTTCCCTGGATGCTGCCTGACCTGCTGTGCTGTTCCAGCAATAAAGTTTCAACTTTGATCTCCAGCATCTGCAAACCTCACTTTCTCCTTGAAAATACATGTCACTAAGTTAAAGCATCTGAAATGGAGATGACCCACTGGTATTGTCACTGGATTAACCATTCAAACATTGAGTTAATAGAGGAAGCACCTGGGTTCCAATCTCAATATGGGAGATGGTAGAATTTAAATTTAAGGAATCTGCAATTCATAGTGAAACCATTATCAATTACCACAAAAACTCATCTGACTTAGGCCCCTAATATAACAACTGTAAATATGACCTCGTTGATCGTGCAAATTCCTTCTTACTAACATCTGGGGTCTCATGCCAAAATTGGGAGAGCTGTCCCAAAACTCATCAAGCAACAGCCTGACATGGTCATACTCACAAAATCATACCACATAGACAATGTCCCAGACACCACCATCACTATCCCTGGATATGTCCTGTCCCACTGGCAGGACAGACCAAGCTGAGGTGATGGCACAGTGGGATACAGTTGGAAGGGAGTTTCTCTGGGAGTCCTTAACATTGACTCTAGTTCCCATGAAGTCTCATGGCACCAAGTCAAATAGGGCAAGGACACCTCATGCTGATTTTCACATACCATCCTCCCTTGACTGATTAATCAGTACTCCTTCATGTTGAACAACACTTGGAGGAAGCATTGAGTGTGGCAAAGGTGCAAAATGTTCTCTGGGTGGGGCATGTGAATGTCCACAACCAAGAGCGGCTTGGCAGCAGCACTACTGATTGAGCTGGTCAGGTCCTAAAGGCAGTTGCCAGACTGGGTCTGCGGCAGGTGGTGAGGGAACCAACAAGAGGGAAAAACATACCTGACCTCATCCTTATCAATCTGTCAGCTGCAGATGTGCCTGTCCATGACAGTATCAATAAGAGTGACCACTGCACAGTCATTATGGAGACGAAGTACCACCTTCACATTGAGAATACCCTCCATCGTGCTGTGTGGCACTATCAATGTGCTAAATGGGACAGACTTCAAAAAGATCTAGCATCTCAAGACTGGGCATCCATGAGGTATTGTGGGCCATTAACAGCAGCAGAATTGTACTCACGTGCAATCTGTAACTTCGTGGCCTGGTATATTCCCCAGACAACTATTACCATTGAGCCAGAGGATCAACCCTGGTTCAATGGAGAGGGCAGGAGGGCATGCCAGGAGCAGCACCAGGCATTCCTGAAAATAAGATGTCAACCTGATAAAGCCAGTAAACAGGACTACTTGCAAGCCAAACAGTGCAAGCAGCAAGTGATAGACAGAGCTAAGCGATCCCACAACCAATGGATCAGATCTACGTCCTGCCGCATCCAGTCATGAATGGTTGTGGACAATTAAACAACTCACTGGAGGAAGAGGAGGCTCCACAAATATCTCCATCCTCAATGATGGCAGAGACCAGCACATCAAAGCAAAAGATAAGACTGAAGCATTCTCAGCAATCCTCAGTCAGAAATGCCGAGTGGATGATCCATCTCAGCCTTCACAAGTGGTCCCCTGCATTACAGATACCAGTCTTCAGCCAATTCAATTCACTTCACATGATATCAAGAAATGGTGGGAGACATTGCACACTGCAAAGGCTATGGGCCCTGACAATATTCCTGCAATAGTACTGAAGACTTGTGCTCCAGACCTTGCCACTGCCCTAGCCAAGCTGTTCCAGTACAGTTACAACACTGTCATCTACCTGGCAATGTGAAAAATTGCCCAGATGTGTCCTGTATATAAAGTGCAAGGTCAACCAACCAATTACTGCCCCATCAGTCTACTCTTGATCATTAGTAAAGTGATGGAAGGTGTTATCAACAGTGCTGTCACGGAGCACCTGCTCAACATTGACACCCAGTTTGAGTTTCGCCAAGGCCACTCAACTCCTGACCTCATTATGGCCTTAGTTCAAACATGGACAAAAGAGCTGAATTCAAGAGGGGATGTCATACCTAGCACAAAGGAAGATGGTCGGGGTTGTTGCAGGTCAGTCATCTCAGCTCCAGGACATCTCTGCAGGAGTTCCTCACGGTAGTGTCCTAGGCCCTACTATCTTCAGCTGTTTCATCAATGATCTTCCCTCCATCATAAAGTCAGAAGTGGGAATGTTCATTAATGAATGCGCAATGTTCAGTATCATTCACAACTCCTCAGATATTGAAGCAGTCCATGTGCAAAATGCAACAAGATCTGCACAATATCCAGGCCTGGGCTGACAAGTGGAAAGTAATATTCATGTCAATTCATGATAATCTCCAATTACAGACAATCTAATGACTCCTCTTGATGTTCAATGGTGTTACTGTCACTGAATCCCCCACTATAGACATGCTAGGGTTTACCATCGACCAAAAACTGAATTGGACTAGTCACATAAATACAGTGGTTACAAGAACAGGTTAGGAATCCTGCAGTGAGTAACCCACTTCCTGACTCCCTCAAAATATGGTCCTGTCTACAAGGCACAAGTCAGGAGTGTGATGGAATACTCCCCTCTTGCCTGGATGAGTGCAACTCCAACAGCACTCAAGAAGCTTGATACCATCCAGGACAAAGCAATCCGCTTGATAGGTATCCTACCCACAAACATCCAACATCGACGAACAGGTCTGTCCCGTCTACAAGGAGCATTACAGAAATCCACCAAACATTCTCAGACAGCACCTTGCAAACCTAGATTGCTACCACATAAAAGGACAAGGGCAGCAGATGCATAGGAATGCCACAACCTGCAAGCTCTCCTCCAAGCCACTCACCATCCCACCTCAGAAATATATCGCTGTGCCTTCACTGTCACTGGATCAAAATCTTGAAACTACCTCCATAACAGCATTGAAGATGTACCTAAACTAAAAGAACTGCAGTGGTTCAGGAAGGCAACTCATCACTTTCTCAAGGACAATTAGGGATGGGTTATAAATGCTGGCCCCCAACCAATGAAGCTCACATCGCCTGAATGAATAATACAAAATGAGACCCTTCCATTTCAGTGTTATATATGTCAGACTTGAAGATATTAATCTGACCCATAATTCCCCAGCACACTGAGTTCCCAATCTCATGCCTGTCATAGACATAGAGTGAGGACGAGATGTTCAAAAAAAATAGATGAAGTTCAAGTCATCCTGAGATACTCCCTGCTGTAATGCACATAGAGGAAATAAGACAGTGTATGTGACAGAGGTCGAAGGATCACTATCTGTTCTACCGGGAGGAGCTACACCAACAGGGGAAAACAAAAAAAAGGACTCCGCCCAGGGTGAATTTTTCCTTGTAAAGACAATGAAATAATTGCAGTAACACTCCGGTTCACAACACCTGACACAGTTGTGAAAGCCTGTCATTAGTTGTTAGCCCCTTGCAGAAACCAATACAACCCAACCGTGAAATTGAATAAATACTACCACCACCCTACCACATATCACAAACTCAACACTGGCAACATGCAAGATCACTCACGTATTCTGTGGGTCCTTTACACATAAATCAACCAAGAGATTTTAATAAGCAGAAAGCTACAATTATATGTTCCACGTGAATTGTGGACATTTGATGATACTCCCACAAATCACAGAGCAATAAAGCAATAGCAATACTGCAAGCTGTACTCATAAATATATCAATGGACAGAGACATAGCACATCTCAGGGTCAAGGTTACTGATTAAAATTTCCACCAATTCCTTCAATGTTCCAGTGTTACTGTGTTCACCAAATATGAAATCTATTCCAGCCTAGCCTGCTCTAAATGCAGGACATTGACCTGACTCAAGAACATTTCATGCATTATTTAATTTTTAAAAATATTTAAATCCAACCATGGTTTGGTTCAAGTGATTTAAATTTCTGATTATTGCATCAGTATAAAAAGCATGGGGATCAGTGTAATCTGATTGAACAAATTATATACCTATTGTGATTGTCGAATGACAAACCCATTTGTCTGGAGACCCATTTGTTTGCAGACAGAAATTTACTTTCCTATTGTCTGATTCACTTATAAAAAATGCCCATATGGGAGGCGATTGCTGCCTGTGGAATTATCTCCCACCAACAGACTGTGCTGTTGCAGCAGAGGAGCGAACCTTGAGGTAACAACAAAGAAAATACTACCCCTCAACATTAAATGTGTGTCCACTTCCAAATATCCAAGATCCACTAACATTTAATTGGACACAACAAAAGAGGAAGGAAGCCACTCAATGTACTTCTGCGACGATGACAGACAACACATTCAATATTAAATTGAATGTATTGAAATAGGTACCAAAAATATCCAGGGCAAATCCTCTGGAAAGGGACAGTGTGACAGGAAAGAATGGGATAAGGTGGAGAATTGGATGAGAATGAACAAGGTGGAGGTGATTACAGGCTAACAGTGGTCCTTGTGGGTGTTATGGTGTCAGGAAAGACATTTTTTGCATCAACATAAAGGCAAGTTAAAAAGGACAATTTTTTAAAAATTAAAGTGTTACTGGGATGCAGTGGTGTAGTGGTAATTGGACTAGTAATCTAGAACCCCATTCTAATGTTCTGGGACATGGGTATGAATCACACCATCGTGGCTGGTGAATTTTTAAATTCAATAAAATTCAGGGTTAAAAACTAGACTAATGGCAATAATGTAATCACTGTTCACTAATGTATTTTAGGGAAGGAAACTGCCATCCTTATCTGGTCTGGCCTACGTGTGACTCCAGACGCACAGCAATATCATTGCCTCTAACTGCCAACTGAAATGGCCTAGCAATTCATTCAACTGGATCAAATGCCAGAAAGTCTAAAGATAGGAATGAAACTGGACAGACCATCTGACATAAACCTAAGGGAACAGCAACAACTTACACAGCCCCATTGTAAAGATAGCTTGCTTTTTTCTTGGACTGTGAACTAAAAATGGAAAAAAGATATAGTTTTAAACCAAGGATGCTCTGTAAGAAGATGTTTGCAGTTTTAAAAACAAGTTACTAGAACTCATTGTGAGTTATATCTCCAAAGAAACAAGTATGTAAATCTTTATTGATATTCTACCACCAGGAAGAAAGGAAACACTGGAGTAGCCAGTGACAAACAGTGCCCTTCTCTGTCAGCCAGGGCTCCCTGATCGGACAAGATTAACAGCCCCAAACAGGGAACTCATATTTTGTGAGGTCCAGCTGGCTGACCTTGTTACAGTCATTACAATGAGCCCAAAGAATTGAATGCTTTCAAGATGGAATTTGAAGTAGTTCTTAAGGCTAAAGGGGTCAAAGGGAATGGGGGAGAAAGTGGGAACAGAGGACGAAGTTGGATGATGAGCCATGATCATATTGAATGGCAGATCAGGCTCAAAGGGCAAAATGGCCTACTCCTGCTCCTATTTTCAAGAATTGACAGACATGGTTAAGAATTATTACGAACGCAAGCCTCCTCCAATTGTGAGATGCTATAATTTTTACACCGTAATTCGAGAACTGGGGAATCCATAATGGGAATCTTGACTAAGTTAAGACAACTGGCAGATGCATGTAACTTTGATTTAACTCTTAGTGAAATAGAGTCATAGAGATGTACAGCACGGAAACAGACCCTTCAGTCCAACTCATCCATGCTGACCAACCCAACCCAATCTCGTCTCATCTGCCATCATTTGGCCCATAAACCCTTCCTATTCATATATCTACCCAGATGCCTTTTAAATGTTGTAATTGCACCAGCCTCCACCAATTCCTCTGGCAGCTCATTCCATACACACACCACCCTCTATGTGAAAAAGTTGCTCCTTAGGTCCCTTATAAATTTTCCCCCTCTCACCCTAAACCTCTAGTTCTGGACTCCGCCACCCCAGAGAAAAGACTTTGTCTATTTATCCTATCCATGCCCCGCATAATTTTGTAAACCTCTATGATGTCACCCCTCAGCCTCTGACGCTCCAGGGAAAACAGCCCCAGCCTGTTCAGCCTCTCCCTGTAGCTCAAGTCCTCCATCCCTGGCAACATCCTTGTAAATCTTTTCTGAACCCTTTCAAGTTTCACAACATCTTTCCGATAGGAAGGAGACCAGAATTGCCCGCAATATTCCAACAGTGGCCTAACCAATGTCCTGTACAGCTGCAACATGACCTCCCAACTCCTGTACTCAATACTCTGACCAATAAAGGAAAGCATACTAAATGCGTTCTCCACTATCCTATCTACCTGTGACTCCACTTTCAAGGAACGATGAACCTGCACTACAAGGTCTCTTTGTTCAGCAACACTCCCCAGGACTTTATCATCATTAAGTGTATAAGTCCTGCTCTGATTTGCCTTTCTAAAACCTTACAGCTGAAAGACCGTTTGGTATGTGGGATTAATGATGTGACCATGCAAACACACCTACTAGTTGAAGCCCAACTGGACTTCAAACAGACACTACAATTAATATTATCATTAGAAAATGCAGCAAGTGGAGCCTATGAGTTGCAGGGTATTCCAATGGAAGTTGATTCTCTTGCCAGGTCAACTGAACTTGGGGAACACCACTTGAATGAAGGCAATTGCATAGCCTCACTCAGGACACATTCTGAACAGAGGGATTCTCGGTCAGTCCACAGCAAAACCCCAAACCAAAGCCAAGCCTCAGCCAAATGGTTAACATTTTCCTCATGATCCAGGCCAGCAAGCCATTGTAGTTACTGCTAATATGCAGACTCGAGACAAAATGAAGAGAACTCATAGACCAGTATTCAGGAGATTGCACACCCTGGGAAATTCACCTAATCTGGTTTGGAACAGTTAAATTGTTTAACATCCAAATCAGAACCAATCAGAATAAACATCCAGTTAAATGGTCATCCAGTTCTAATGGAGGTTGATACTGGTGCAGCTGTATCAGTGATTACAGAACCAGTCTTAAATAAAATTCACTCTGGAGTCCAACTTGGTTTGTGCAAGGCCTCGGCTAGTCTGAGAACCTACGCCAGGGAACCTTTACAGATTAAGGTTCAACTTCGGTTCCGGTCTCTTATGAGAAGCAGCTGGTTGTTACCACTGATTGTAGTAAAAGACTCTGGCCCAAGCTGGATGGGGTGAAATTGTTTGCGAGAGACTCACCTTAATTGGCTCAACATTTTTCAATTAGAAAATGGCTGCCTAAGTAAAGTCCTAATTAAATACCTGAAAGCTTTTCAGGAAGGTCTAGGGACTATTAAAGGAGTGAAGGCCACCTGGCATGTTGATCAGGAAGTAATTCCATGATTCTGCAAGGCTTGCCCAATGCCATTTGACTTACAGGCAAAAGTACAGCCAGAAATCAGGAGGCTGGAAAGTGAAGGAATCATCAAACCAATCCAGTTTGTGGAATGGGCAGCACCAATTGTGAAGCCAGACGGGTTGGTCCACCTTTGTGGGCATTATAAACAAATAGTAATCTGCTTCTTGCAGCTGGATAAATTTCCAATCCTTCGCCTAGAGGATTTATACACAAAGATGACAGGGGGCTGTCCTTCACAAAGCTGGATGTGAGCCATGCGTACCTGCAATTGTGGTTAGATGAGGATTCCCAGACGTATGCTACAATTAATACCCATAAGGGTTTGTACCAATATACGAGACTACCATTTGGGGTCTCATCCATCTGTGCAACTTTTCAACAGACGATGGAGAACATTTTGCAAGGTTTACCACAGGTTGCCATTCATCTAGATGATGCCCAAATAACAGGGAAAACTAATAAGAAACACTTAGAGAACGTGGAGGTAGTCCTAAGGCATTTTCCCAAGGCAGGTGTCAACCCAAGATGGGAAAAAATGCCCCACAAGTGAACTATTTGGGCTGCAGAGTTGACAAGACTGAGTTTACACCATTGGAAAATAAAGTGAGGGCGATCAAAGATGCTCGGTCCCCATGTCTGTCAAGGAGCTTGGGTCATGTCTTGGACTGGTAAATTGACTATGGGAAGTTCATCATAACATGGCCTCCATCCTGGCACCTTTTTGTATCAACTCCTTAAAAACAAGGGTCTGCTTTGGAAATGGTCACACTGACAAGCTCAAGCTTCCAGCTCTCATCCTGTAATGTGTTGGCCCACAATGATCCCAACTATTGATATATGATGCCTCCCCATACAGTATTAAGGTGGTACTAGCTCATAGGTGGCCTAGTGGAGAGGACTGCCCAATGACATATGCATCCAGGACTTTGGCTAATGCAAAGCATTAATATGCCCAGATAGAAGGATTGGCAGTTGTAGTTGGAGTGAGGAAGTTCCATCAGTACCTTCATGCATGAAAATTTGTGTTAATTATGGACCACACACCTCTACTTGGTCTAATTAAAGAGAACATAGCTTCAGGCCGAATTCAGCAGTGGGCTTTAATACTAAGAACATATAATTACAACTTGGAACACCATTTGGGAGGCTGAGTAGTGAATGTGGATGCATTGAGCTCCTTCTCATTGGCAGATACACGCCCAGTGGTACCACCACGGAAGAGTCCATAATGGTTTTAAGTTGTCTGGTCACAGCTTACAACATCAGACTTTGTACGCAGAAAGATCCAGTTCTAGCAAAACTGAAACAGCTGGTGGTGACGGAGGAAACCAAAGGGCCGTCACAACTAGAATTAAAATCTTTTTGGACCTAGAGAGACTAGTTCACAGTAGAGGGTGGAATATTATTATGGGAGCAAGAGTGATTGTCCCGAGCAAAGGCCGCTGCCAGATAGTGGCTGAACTCCACCAGGGTCATCCAAGGGTGTCCAAAATGAAGATGTTGGTGAGAAGTTATATCTGGTGGCCAGGATTAAGTACAGGCATAGCAGCATTGGTGAGGCAGTGCCCAGAGTGCCAACAAGGACAAACATTACCAGCCTCCTCTGGAAGTCCCTAGTCTTCAACCATTTCATTCATCCCACGTTGTATCAAGCAAAGTCTATGGTCCCTGATAACATTCTGACAATAATACTCAAGATACATGCTCCAAAACTAGCCACTTCCCCAGTGACAAAGGGACTCCAAACATTAACTCTGTTTTTCTCTCCATAGATGCTGCCAGACCTGCTGAATTTCTCTAGCACTTTCAGTTTTGGTTCCGAGCCAAGCTCTTCCAGTACAGCTACAACACTGGCATCTACCCAACAATGTGGAAAACAATGAGTAATGTCCAGTACTCAAAAAGCAGGAAAAATCCAGCCCAGCCAAATGCCACCGCATCAGTCTTCTCTTGATGATCACCAAAATGATGGGATGGGTCGCTGACAACGCTATCGGGCAGCACTTATGAAGAAATAGCCTGCTCACTGACACCCAGTTTGGGTTCTGTCAGGGCCACTCAGCTTGTGACCTTATTGCAGCCTTCGTTCAAATATAGATAAAAGATCTGAATTCCAGAGGGGATGTCTTTGACATCAAAGTTACATTCGACCAAGTAAAGCATCAAGGAGCCCTAGCAAAACTGAAGACAGTTGGAACTGGGGGAAATGTGTTGCTGGTTAGAGTTATACCTGTCACAAACAGAAATAGTTGCCATTGGTTGTCGGTCATCTCAGCTCCAGGACATCTCCACAGGAGTTCCTCAAGGTAGTGTCCGAGGCCCAACCATCTTCAGCTGCTTCATCAATGACCTTCCCTCCATCATAAGGTCAGAAGTGGGGATGCTCACTGATAATTGCACAATGTTCAGCACCATTTGCGACTCCTCAGATACTGAAGCAGTCCATGTTCAAAATGGACAATATCTAGGCTTGGGCTGACAAGTGGCAAATAACACTCACGCCACTCAAATAACAGGCAATGACCATATACAGCAAGACAGAAGGTAACCACCACCCCGTGATATTCAATGGCATTACTTACCATCACTGAATCTGAACTCCCCACTACCAACTTCCTAGGGCCTACCACTGACTACAAAATGAAATTAATTGACCATACGAATACAGTGGCTACAAGAGTAGATCAAAGGTTGGGGATTCTGCAGAGTGCAACTCATCTCTTGACTCCTCAAAGCCTATCCACCATCTACAAGGCACAAGTTAGAGTGTGGTGGAATACTCCCCACTTACTTGGATGAATGCACCTCCAACACTCAAGAATTTCAAAACCATCCAGGTCAAAACAGCCCACTTGATTGTGTACCATCCACCATGTTCAACATCCACTCCTTTCATCATCAATGGACAGTGACAGCAGTGTGTACCATCTACAAGATGCACTGAAGAAATGCAATAACGCTCACGTTACAGCACCTTCCAAATCCATAGCCTCTACCACCTAAAGGCAGTAGATACATGGCAACACTATTATCAGCAGGTTCTTCTCTGAGTTACACACCAGCCTGACTTGGAAATATATCACCATTCCTTCATTGTTGCTGGGTCAAAACCCTGAAATTCCCTAACAGCATTGTGGTCTACTTACAGCACATGGACTACAGCATTTCAAGGCAGCTCACCACCACCCTCTCAAGGGCAACTAGGAACAGGCAATAAATACTGGCCCAGCCAGCAATGCTCATATCCCAAGGACATATAAAAATTTTTAATCATTTGGACAATTTATTCCCCATGATTCATAAACATTAGCCTGCTTCTATTGTGCATGCTGTTTACCTTCAGATTCTTGGAGATTGATGCCTATAAATTGAATCCCACTTACCCCACTAATTACTAATCCATGAGAAACTGAATGAGTAAGCTGTATTCAGTCATTTCATTATTAATAATTGGCCCTGAAATCTGTACTCTAAACAACAGCAACGTAAAAGCTGTTTAACACTGTTCTACAAATAATTATTTTCTGGCTTTAATTTACTTTAATCCCTCAATCTTCCGCATCATTAATTGAACCTATCTCACTTTACAATCTCCTTTCAATTTATCTTTGAAATGCATTGCATCAACACTGAGATGACTCAAATTAAGATGACAGCACGTATTGATTTTCTACAGTTAGTTTATCTGTTCTTCTGAATCTGCAATTCACTGGCAAATGTTACAAATACATTTTTTGGTATCTGTCAGCAGATAATTCACTAAGTAACGAAGCCCCAAGCATTCACATCCAAACAATCTGAAATCTAAAACACATCCTAACAAAAACTAAAGAGAAATTGTTACATGGTAGTACAAAGCATGAGTATTGCTGGAAAGAGACATATTGTCAAAGCTTTTGAACTTGTACTTGTCAGGACAGACTTGCAAGAATGCAAAATCTGAGTGGAAACAACAATTTCTACTGCACAAGAAGAGGGTGGTCATTGGTTGGCAAGTGGACTCTAATTCATAAAGTGATGCTATGGAGAATGTATCAAGGAGCCGTTAACCACAAGCTTTTGTTTAAATTCAAACCAAGGAAGTCGACTGGCAGGAGCATGGAAACGTTCTTTCTGTTTGCAAAGGACAAAGTCCTAGTGTGAATATTTGTAACTTCTAGTATACGTGAGCCTGACTGGTGACGCACTTCAGAAGAAGTAATAAGACAAGGGGGTACTCAATGAATGGCAGGACTTTAGGAGGTTCAGAGGAACAGAGGGATCTTGGGGTTCTTATCTACAGAACCCTTAAGGTGGCAGGAGAGGTTAATAGGGTCATTCAGAAGGCACATGGGACACGTCTTTATCTATTGTGGCATAGAATAAATAAAAGCAGGTCATGATGGAGCTGTACAGAACTTTGGATCAGACACAGCTAGAGCACTGTGGGCAGTTCTGGTCACCACACTAATAGGAAGGATGTGAAGGGGGTGCAGAGGAGATTTGCCAGCTTGTTACTTGAGATGGAGCATTTCAGCTATGAAAAGAAGCTAGATAACCTTGGGTTTTTTCCTTTGGAGCAAAAAAGGTTGAGGGGGACCTAATGTATAAGGTTATGAGGGGTATGAACAGGCTGGATAGAAAGTAGCTATTCCCCTTAGTCAAAGGGTCAAAAACAAGGAGGCACACCTTTGAAGTGAAAGGCAGGAGGTTTAGAGGGTGATACACTATTTGGGAGGGTAATTGATGCAAGTAACCTCATACCTTTAAAAAGTACTTGGATGAACACTTGAAGTGTCATAACATTCAAGACTATGGGCCTAATGTGGCAAAGTGGGACTCGGGTAGGGAGTAGTTTATTTTTGGTGGTACAGACTCAATGGGCTGAAGGTCCTCTTCTGTACTGTATGACTCTATGACTGCTAATTTAAAATTGGTTGTTTGAGTAATTCTATGAACACAGGATTATTTAGCAAATGTTATCCAATGGTGGAATCACATCCAACATTGGACACTATGTTCTGAGTTTTGCATGCATTTTGGTTGAGTATGGTCAGTCCTCTGCCTGTCATGGATAAATCGACTTGCTGTTTAGTAATGATCCATCGGTTGTTAAGACCTACAACATATCCAGCTGGCATCACACTGGCTCTGAAATTCATATACCACATTCTTTTTGTGTGTAGTAGACTGAACATCTTTTTTGACTTGACAGGAACATTCCGTCAGGTGCTGAATACTGAATTTCACTAGTGTTACTATTGCACAGTAGCAGCACAACACAAAGAGCTTACTTGCTGTACAAACTTCTGAGACAACGTAGCCTTCCAAGAGTAATTGGAGGTAGACCGGACATTTGCTAGGATCAAAAGTGGCAGCTGAGGCCGTTTCATGATATTATGTGTCATACAGTGAACAATGACCTGATCGCAGCAGCCATTATTACACAGGATAGCTTTGATGCAAATGATTTCAGCATCAAGCTTGTACAGTCAGTTACTGACTTGGGCCTATTCACAAGGTTGTCACTAAGGCCAGTCTTATAGCATGTGGAACTACAGGAATTGCAACATGCTTATTGACCAGTGGTAGAGAACCTATGAGCAGATTTCTCAAATGAACACATTGAGGAAAGAGAGCTTGTTTGACTGCTCCATTTCAAAGGTGAATTTGAGCACAGGTGGAACCCATTAAGGTGTGGAAAGACGTTCTTGCATATAGCTGCAGAAATAAATACAGCAAATGTATCATCTACATATCGGAAATTTGTTGGAGATTAGGTATCATTCCATTGAAGACAGGTTTCTTGTGGAAACTAATAAAGATATTAGTCTAGAGGGGATCCAATGGCAACATAATCTATTATGTTAAAAATTACACAACACCAGGTTATAGTCCAACAGGTTTAATTGGAAGCACACTGGCTTTAGGAGCGGTACTCCTTCATCAGGTGACTATCACCTGATGAAGGAGCGTCGCTCCGAAAGCTAGTGTTGTGTGATTTTTAACTTTGTACACCCCAGTCCAACACCGGCATCTCCAAATCATAATCTATTATGCACTACATGAATTGGCAAAATGGTCAAGTGAATTGCTACAACCAGTCCTGAGCAGATCTTTACTGACACAGTGCAGGATTCCTTCAGCTTCACAAAGACCAACAGGACTCGCGAATCGATAACAATACTGTGTCAATGTGTTCATTCCATGCTTTCACCAAGATTATCTATCTTCACCCCATGTCACCTCATCTGCTGTTGCAACTCTCATTCCCACCTTTGTTACCTCCAAGCTTTGGTATTCCAATGTACTCCTGGCCCGCCTCTAGTGGTCCATCCTCCAGAAACTTAGAGTAATCTAAAACCCTTCTGCTGCTGTCCTAACTCACAGTGAATTTCATTCACTTAGCAACTCTTTGTTCACTCACTTACATTAGCTCCTAATTAAGCAATGTCTTTATTTTAAAATTCTCAATCTTGTTTTCAAATCTGTCTATGCTTCATTGTTCCCTATCTCTGACATCCATTCCACAATCCTGTGAAGTATCTGTGCTCCTGTGGTCTATTGAGCAATCCAGATTTTAATTATTTCTTCAGCTACCAAGGTCCCAAACTCTGGAATTCCCTCCTTAAACCTCTTCCCCTATATAACTCCCTTTCCTCCTTTAAGATGTT